>NW_026046718.1:0-20000 GCF_023864275.1 Schistocerca cancellata | reverse complement strand
CCACACCAGCTGGGGCGCCGACCGATCTACCCTCTTACGGCTCTACCAGGCGTTAATCCAGTCCCGTCTGGATTATGGGAGCCTGGCTTATGGTTCAGCATCCCCATCTGCATTGCGGGTGCTGGACCCAATCCTTCACAGCGGGATACTCCTTGCCACTGGTGCTTTCCGGACCAGCCCTGTGGACAGCATACTTGTGGAGGCGGGTGTCCCTCCACTGCGGTTACTGCGCCAACGTTTGCTGGCCGCTTATGCTACGCATGTTTGTAGCTTGCCCAGGCATCCTAACTATCGTCTTCTATTCCCACAGTCGCTCGTCCATCTCCCAGTACGTCGGCCCCGGTCGGGTTGTACAATCGCGGTCCGCGTCAGAGAGCTTCTCTCCGGGGTTGGGGTTTTCCCTCTTCCACCTCCTTTCCGGGCCCCTCTGCATACACCCCCGTGGTGTGTGCCCCGCCCTTGCCTTCGGCTCGAATTGGCACAGGGCCGAAGGACTCAGTCCCTCCGGAGGCCTTCTGCCGCCGCTTTTATTCCATCCTAGCCATGTATCAGGGCTCTGGCGTTTTTTACACTGACGGTTTGATGGTTGCTGGTCGTGTCGGTTACGCTCTAACTCTAGGGGACCATTACGAACTACAATCCTTGCCGGCTGGCTGCAGCGTTTTCACTGCTAAGCTGGTTGCCATCTTCCGTGCCCTAGAGTATATCCGCTCCTGCTCAGGTGAGTCCTTCATTATCTGTAGTAACTCCCTGAGCAGTTTACGAGCTATCGACCAGTGTTTCCCTTGTTCTCATCTGGTGATGGCTATCCAGGAGTCCCTGCATACTCTTGCGCGTTGCGGCCACTCTGTGGTCTTTGTGTGGACCCCTGGTCATGTCGCATCCTAGGCAATGAACATGTTGACCACCTGGCCAAACAGGCCACCAGTGAACCAACCCTGGACATTGGCCTCCTGGAGCCTGATTTGCAAGCAATCTTACGCCGCAAAGTTTTCACGCTATGGGACACTGAATGGCTGAATGGCGCGATCTGACCACCCCTAACAAACTCCATGCTGTCAAGGAGACGACAACTGTGTGGTGGTCATCCCTCCTTTGCCGGCTCCGCATTGGCCACACCCACTTGACACACAGCTTTATACTGCGGCATGAGGACCCGCCTCTATGTCGATGCAGATCGGCTTTGACGGTGGTCCACATTCTGTTGGACTGTCCACTTTTAAGTGTGCTCAGGCAGACGTTTGCGCTGCCTGATACACTCCCTGCCCTTTTAACTGATGATACTGTTATGGCGGGCATAGTTTTGCATTTTATTCAGGCAGAGGGCTTTTATCGCTTAATGTAAGTGTTGGTCTTTTTTAAGTTTCTCTTGTCCTGTGTCATCTGTCTTTTTTCCATTGTCCGTTTTTATTCTTTGGAGTGTTTTTAAGTTTTGGAACAAGGGACCGATGACAGTAGCAGTCTGGTCCCTTTAATCCCCCCCCCCAAACCAACCAACCCATGCTTCCAAAACTTACAGAACGTCTTCGAGGACTTCACTTCGCTAGTGAAACAATGGGCAAGCAGAGATCAGTTTGTGGGTCTGTCAACAAAATCAAGCATTCTACAGTGACAGTATGTAATGGATCTGGGAGTTATGTTTTTTTTTTTGTTTTTTTTTTTTTTTACTGTATTTGCCGATACCAAAATTGTAATTGTTTTCTTATATTTTTTGTCAGAATTTATTATAATTTGCTTAGTATATGTTAATTAACCTATATTTTTGAGAGTGAAAGCATATTGATTACTATTAGAAAATTTGTCGAAGAATAGCAAAGAGACTGATTACAAGTGGAAGCTTGTGTGTTGTGTAAAACATCTTTGACACTGGAGTTGTCTTTGACTATAGTCAGTCGGCAGTTAACTCTTGGTGTGTGTTGGCGGTAGAACAATGTGAAGGTCGCAGACATAAATAATTTTGAATTATGTTAGTGTTTTTTTTTGTATTAACTATAAGAAGAAACTACATTTGAAGAATTGGTATTTGAAACACCAAAATGAGGGAAACACGTTGAACCACATCAATTCTGCAACCGACAAAGATGCATTGTGGAATCATACTTAGACAACTGAAGCCAAGACTAATATCGCCGTGTAAACATCTAACGGAAAAGGTACTGTCACGAAATATGGCAAATTTAAGTAAATAAAAAATAGTGAGCATATTTTCAACTTGTGTCGTAGCCGGGATACAATATTTCAACTTTGTGTCTCAGCCGGGATAGCATATTTCAAGTATCAACAACCTGTTCTCTCATTGGGAGAAATGTGTTTGTCGGCTGGGAAACTATGTTTAGAAATAAATATGTGGACATTAAGAATAAAGGTGTAGAATGTTAATAACGTTTTTTTTTTTTTTAAAGCTTTCTGAGTTTTCTCATTAAAAATACAGAGTCATTACTTTTCAGCACACCCTCATACCAATAAACTCTACACTGTCAAGGAGACTACTGTTGGATGGTGCTCCTCCTTTTATCCCTCCTGGAGGGAATCCACCATCCTATTTTGCCAATACACTGATCAGGTCATGTTAACTTATAGTTTTATTTTATATAACGAACCACCCCCATGTTGTTGCAGTTTCCCTCTGTATCGCTTTGACTGTATCAAATTGAGAGTGGAAGTGGTGGCCCTCATTGTGTGCAAAGCCCCATGATACATTCACCTGGCCCACTCACCTGCTGACCTTATTATTTCTCTCATCTTGTTTTATTATTAAAGGTCCAATTGATGTCCATTACATTTTTAGCCGTTACGACTCTCCTGGCAAGAATGTATTTTGTACTCTGTAACTGTCTTCACCCTTTATCCAGTAGGCAGAGGGTTGGCTGCAGGTGGGTTCTTTCACCACAGAGAAGACCTGGGAGATTCCTCCTCTGCTCTGACCTAGGTATCAATTTGTCCCACATTTTTGCTACTTAAATTATTTCTCAGCTCTGGCATCAATGTTGCTTTCAGTGCCTGGATTTTACCACTCCTACATTCTTTCATAAACTGATCAAATTTCTGGCTGATGACATTGACTCCATATGAACTCCTCTTAACTGTGATACTCATAAACTCACTGTTTATGTCCTTAACCCCCAGCCAGCCAGCCAGCCAATCAGCACAATGGCTTAATATAGGGAAGATGCAGTATTCAAAGCCTCATCCAAACATTTTGATTTTCTGTTTCCTAAATCACCTGAAGCATATATACTGTGATAACTCGTGTACTACAAATGTTCCAGGGTGTTATTGGTAAATACAAAGGCAGTTTCAAAGAATTCACAGGTTTCTTCAATTCATTTTTCCATTCTTTGGAAAAGATGATTTATTGAACAGTAAAGATCACGTCAATATTCCTTTGTAATGACAAGGGCATCCAAAGTGGGCCAGAGTAGTTTCTCTGCCATTTATATAAAGACAAACCACCAGAGGTTGTATTTTAAGCCTTTTTATTACTATTTTCGATCTGTCAACAGGAGCAATTAACTTCAGATTTCAGCTTCATATAATGTGCCCTGTGCAACGTAGGATGTATTCCACACTTTCATTCTGCATCTACACTCTGCAAACCACTGTCACCTGCATATCCAAGGATACATCCCACTATACCGGTTCTTCCCATTACATACATGTATGGAGCATGGGAAAAGTGATTGTTTAAATGCCTCTGTGTGTGCAATAATTATTCTAAACTTATCCTCACAATCCGCATGCAAGAGATACGTAGGGGATTGTAGTACATTCCAAGATTCATCATTTAAACCCCGTTCTTGAAAATTTATTAATAGACTTTCTTGGGATAGTTTACATCTGTCTTGAAGAGTCTTCCAGTTCAGTTCCTTCAGTGTCACTGTGACACTCGCCCATGGATTAAACAAACATGTGACTGTTCATGCTGCCCTTCTTTGTACACATTCAATATCCCCTGTTAGTCCCATTTGGTACAGGTCTGACACACTTGAGCAGCATTCTAGGATGGGTCCCACAAGTGATGTGTAAGCAATCTCCTCTGTAGATTGATTGCACTTCCCGTGTTCTAGCAATAAACCGAAGTCTGCCACCTGCTTTAGCCATGACTGAACCAATTTGATCATTCCATCTCGTATCCCTACAAAATGTTACACCCAGGCATTTGTATGAGTTGAATTGGCCATTTCCAACTGTGACTCATTGATATGATAGTCATAGGGTACTACGCTCTTTCATTTTGCAAAGTGCACAGTTTACGTTTCTGAACATTTATGCAGATTCTTTCAGATAGTACTTCATTATAGATAACTGCATCATCTGTAGAACGTTAGATGCTACTACTAATATTGTCTGCAAGATCATTAATATACAACATGAACAGCAAGGGTCCCAAAACACTTCTGTGGGGTGCACCCAAAGTTCTACATCTGACGATGACTCTCCATCCAAGATAACATGCTGTATCCTCACTACCACCAAGGGAGGTGGCACAGTGGTTAGCACATTGGACTCACATTTGGTTCAAACTCATGTCCGCTCATCCTGATGTAGGTTTCCCATGATTTCCCTAAATTGCTACAGGCAAATGCTGTGATGGTTCCTTTAAAAGGGCACAGCCCATTTCCTTCCCCATCCCGCCCCCCTCCTCCCTAATCTGAGGTTATCGTACTTTTAACAATAATCATAGGTGTGGTACTGAGTCATACACTTTTCAGAAATCAGGAAATACTGCGTCAGCCTGATTGCCTTGATCCAAAGTTTTCAGTATGTCATGCGAGAAAAGTATGAGTTGGATTTCACATGTTGGATGTTTTCGGAATCCATGATGGGTGGCATTGATGAGGTCATTCTGTTCAAAATCCCTCATTATGTTTGAGCTCAGAATACATTCTAAGATTTTACAACAAATCGATGTCAAGAATATTGGACAGTAGTTTTGTAGATCTCTTCTACTACCCTTCTTTGAGATAGGTGTGACCTACCCTTTTTTCCAGGAACTAGGCATGGCTTTTTGTTCAAGGGATCTGTGATTGATTATACACTCCTGGAAATTGAAATAAGAACACCGTGAATTCATTGTCCCAGGAAGGGGAAACTTTATTGACACATTCCTGGGGTCAGATACATCACATGATCACACTGACAGAACCACAGGCACATAGACACAGGCAACAGAGCATGCACAATGTCGGCACTAGTACAGTGTATATCCACCTTTTGCAGCAATGCAGGCTGCTATTCTCCCATGGAGACGATCGTAGAGATGCTGGATGTAGTCCTGTGGAACTGCTTGCCATGCCATTTCCACCTGGCGCCTCAGTTGGACCAGCGTTCGTGCTGGACATGCAGACCGCGTGAGACGACGCTTCATCCAGTCCCAAACATGCTCAATGGGGGACAGATCCGGAGATCTTGCTGGCCAGGGTAGTTGACTTACACCTTCTAGAGCACGTTGGGTGGCACAGGATACATGCGGACGTGCATTGTCCTGTTGGAACAGCAAGTTCCCTTGCCGGTCTAGGAATGGTAGAACGATGGGTTCGATGACGGTTTGGATGTACCGTGCACTATTCAGTGTCCCCTCGACGATCACCAGTGGTGTACGGCCAGTGTAGGAGATCGCTCCCCACACCATGATGCCGGGTGTTGGCCCTGTGTGCCTCGGTCGTATGCAGTCCTGATTGTGGCGCTCACCTGCACGGCGCCAAACACGCATACGACCATCATTGGCACCAAGGCAGAAGCGACTCTCATCGCTGAAGACGACACGTCTCCATTTGTCCCTCCATTCACGCCTGTCGCGACACCACTGGAGGCGGGCTGCACGATGTTGGGGCGTGAGCGGAAGACGGCCTAACGGTGTGCGGGACCATAGCTCAGCTTCATGGAGACGGTTGCGAATGGTCCTCGCCGATACCCCAGGAGCAACAGTGTCCCTAATTTGCTGGGAAGTGGCGGTGCGGCCCCCTACGGCACTGCGTAGGATCCTACGGTCTTGGCGTGCATCCGTGCGTCGCTGCGGTCCGGTCCCAGGTCGACGGGCACGTGCACCTTCCGCCGACCACTGGCGACAAGATCGATGTACTGTGGAGACCTCCCGCCCCACGTGTTGAGCAATTCGGCGGTACGTCCACCCGGCCTCCCGCATGCCCACTATACGCCCTCGCTCAAAGTCCGTCAACTGCACATACGGTTCACGTCCACGCTGTCGCGGCATGCTACCAGTGTTAAAGACTGCAATGGAGCTCCGTATGCCACGGCAAACTGGCTGACACTGACGGCGGCGGTGCACAAATGCTGCACAGCTAGCGCCATTCGACGGCCAACACCGCGGTTCCTGGTGTGTCCGCTGTGCCGTGCGTGTGATCATTGCTTGTACAGCCCTCTCGCAGTGTCCGGAGCAAGTATGGTGGGTCTGACACACCGGTGTCAATGTGTTCTTTTTTCCATTTCCAGGAGTGTAGTTAGAAGAGGGGCTAACTTGGCCACAGTTTCAATATAGAATGTGACAGGGTTCCATCAGGTCCTGGAGCTTTGTTCAGTTTTAATGATTTCAGCTGTTTAACACCACTGACACTAATACTTATTTCTTCGTCTTTTCAGTGGTACAAGTATTAAATTGGGCCAACTCTCCTGGGTTTTTCTTTGTAGAGGAACATTTGGAAATTGAGTTAAGCATTTCAGCTTTTGTTTTGCTACCCTCAATTGCAGTTCCTGCCTAAATTTGCTAGGGACTGTACATTAACTTTGCTGCTGCTAACAGCCATATAGAAATGACCAGAATTTCCTTGGGTTCTGTGGGAGATCATTTGACATTATTCTGCTACGGTACTCACTGAAGGTGTCATGGTCATTGAGGGCATCGTGCATTGCTCTCTAGACAACCAAGCACATTCCATTCAGCATCTCTCTATCCATAGCCCTCAGCTTTGTTTTACACCTATTATTTGGTAATCTATGCTTCTGTAGACATTTCTGTACTGTGATATCATGAATGGGCTTCCTGACTATCTGTTCTAGGTAGTTTCACAGGATGTCTTATCATGCCGACCACTAACAAAACAATAATTTTCTCAATTAATTGTTGAATGATTAAAGTCTCCACCAGTGATTACAGTATGATTGGGGAACTTATGTACAAGTGAACTGAGGTTTTTTCTAAAGGTTACATCAGGAGATGAGTCTGGTGGGCGATAGAAGGATCAAGTCATCATTGTATGCCCACTCCTGATACTGAGTCTTGCCCAAACAATCTCACATGCAACTTCAGTTTCTGTCTCAGTAGATTTGAGTTTCTTATCTACTGCAACAAATAATGCACCACCTCCATTTCCCATTTGCCTATTTTTTCGATATACACTTAAATTTTCCCCAAAAATCTCACTGCCATCAGTTCCAGGTTTCAGCCAGCTTTCTATACTATTGTAATGCACTTTGGGATGATGCCATGTAGTAAGCGTTCACGGTTAAATTTAATCCTCATATTGACTCTTATCAGCTTTTAACTTCAATCTTAAATATTTAAGGAAGACTCATGTAGCCTGGCTAGCCACAAACTTAACAAAAACAGGCATCATCTCCTGGAGACATGGCAACCATTATGAATTAATGTAAAGATAATGACATCCTGAAGTAAACAAGAATATGCCGGCAGAATAAACCCTACACTGCACTGCCATCATATGAAAAGTCAAGATCAAAAGCAGCTCTCATTACTAGTCACACAAAAATTATACGTAATATTTATTAGTTTATCTTTACATTAATTTCTCTCTGTCACTACATGTCATTACAGATAATGGCTATGTTTGCTTAGTTTGTCACATAATAGTCAGACCAGTTTTTCAGCCATTAAGTACTACGCTGAGAAGTGATTCCCTCGAGAGTTCCAAAAAAGAAGGAAAGCTCTGTATCACAGAAAGTACATAAAAGGTCATATTACCAAACAAACGAGTTCCAAATGACTTACCATTATATCTTGCAAACTGCATCTCTACTTGTCCATCCAGGATAATTGGACCTAAAAGTGTGTCATTTGTCAGACCATACAACACATTGACCGGGAAATAATGAAATCGAGAAATATGTATCTTTAGTACCATTTGTATTTCATCTTTTTGAAGACCACAGGTGTCCCCTATCAATATTGTGTGTTCTGCTATTAATGAGTGTAGTTAAATAAGTGGAATCGAATGGCAACAAGCTTGATCTCAGGGGTGCCAACTTACACACTACTCGTCCTCATGAAAATACACGATGCTCCACAGGGAAATTATTCAAATGGGATGGAAATCAGTACATGTGATATAAATGTACAGACAAACAAATGATTACAGTTTTCGAAAAATTGGATGATTTATTCAGGAGAAAGCTTCACAAACCATAAGGCAGGAACTCATGATGCACTATCCCATTGTAAGTAAAGAAAATAGTGAGAACAACCTTCACATGTAATCGAAACTAAAGAATTTTTTTCAGTCTTGGGTCTTCCAGGCAGTTTCCATTGGGACGATTGGAACTTGGTTTCGACATCATACCCATATTACTTGTGTTTTGTCACCTGTTATAACATTCTATAGAAGTTCTGGATCATTAATGACTTTCCGAGCAATGTCTATCGGACATCATTTTTGGTTGAAAATCAACAATTTTGGAACAATGTTTTCTGCTACAATTTTCCAGAACCATTTTCTCTACTTCTTCCACATTATAATCAATAATTGATATGCTAGGGCATCAGGGACAGTCATCTTCAACGTTAAATGTTTATACCACTTGTAAATTCCTGTATTACTCATAGTAGATTCACCGCAAGCCACAGGCAACATTTCAAACGCGGTCCTGCAGTTTATTCCATTTTTCACACAAAATTTAATGTAAATTCCTTGATCCATCTTTTTCGAAATTAAAAATTCACCAAGCACTCAAAAACATTATAACCTTTTCTACTGTCAACAGTAAACTAAATATTCAAAACGGCCGAAGATGCAAACGTACTTCAGGAAGATGTGTTCCAACAAGATAAAAAAGAATTGAAAATCAGATGTATAAAGCCCACAAAATTAAAAAATTCCCATTACTTTTTGATCTCATCTATTATATGTTGAGGAGGATAAGTCCCACCACAGTACCTGCAGGAGACTTTTCTTATTTTATTATTTAATTTTGGCATTGACTATGTTGACCTTGAAAATCAACAGAATGATCTTGTAGAATTCGTTCTATCACCCTTGTAGAGTGAAATTGTTTGAGAGATGGTATACTTCTTCCAAGAGTGTTGATGTAAGCTGCTCTTATGAGTAAATGTCTAAACACAGATTCTGTGATATTTCAAGCAAGTTCGTCTGTCGACTTTCCATTATTATATTTCAACTAGCTTCTTGTAGAACAAGGGTAGACGCTATGGCTTGCGATAATCGATTTTAAAACTTGTCAGATCAGTTTACTACTTGTACAGATAGCTAAGAAAGAATATCAGCCTGTTGCTTTTTAGATCAATCATAGCTTTATCTGGCTTCAGTGGCCACCACATGGGCTCTCCCCCATAACTCGGATGTGCGGCATTTACTCAGTTGTTTGTAGAACATGAGTAATCGATGACACTTGATCAGCTAGATGATTGTACACATTGGTGATTGACTGTTAAAGAATATTGTAAGCAGTTTATCATGGGAATAATTTATTATGCCATGTGCAGTTGTTTCTCACGTCATGTGGTAATATTGTAGGTTTACAGCTGCTGATGACTGAATACTTGCTTCCTCCCACTAATAGCATATCACACTATCAACCATGATTTTTAATCATGCCAAGAACCTACCACTTGTTTCTTGTTGTCCTTTCTGACAAATACATTTTCCTATAGAACCAGAGATTTGATAGAATCTGTAGGCACAAAGTTGGTAGCCATTATACTAGTGGCTAGTTTTTTTCTAAGAGATAGTTTTGAATCATACTTTATGAAAAAGAGAGAGGTTCATGATCAGATTACTGGGAGATTTTATTGTAGAAAGAAATTGCATTTACAGGTGGCATGGTGGGGATCTAAAAGCACTGAGGTAACACAGAAAGAGGAGATTTTGATGTTATGAGCAACACTACATGATTGTACACTTTGGTTCTTTTGTAGACTTCAATAACTCCACATATTACAAAAATCTGTTTATTTTCCTGGAAATATAATTTTTAGTACTGCAGTTTATTTTTTCCTTTTACAGTTATGAATTCCTACTTGGCATCATCGTAACCAATTTTCAGGAGCAACATTAATGTCTTCTCAATACTTACCACAGTGAATCCAAAAAAATCTAATAAAGTAGAGAACTACATGTTACTTTGTTTTCATTCTACTCAGAATCCGTAAAAAGTTGGTGGGGGGGTGGATTGATTGGTGAAAACTTTTATACAGTCAAAACTAAATCCATTCAATGGGACTGAAGCTGTAGTAATTTGCTAATTGCACTTTCATTAACAAGCTCTTTTCTGAATACGAACACTTACATGGAAAATCCTTGTACCCATAATTTGTGTATTCTTTAATGAAATACAGTAATTTCTCGTCACACTGTAAGTGAAGATCATTACTAAAGCAGTTCCAATCATAGAAAGAGTTTTATCTCTAAGGCAGTAAAGATGCTGCGTGCAGTTACTCATGGAGAGTCCTGTACATAAGCTGGCGGTGTTCCCAGTGACTCACCAGGAGCAAAAACAGGAAAGAGGAGAGACTCAAAATATAAAGGCTCACAAAAACAGAGGGCATGAACAGATGGGCCTGCCAAGCCACAGTAGAGTGAGAGAGCCAGGAGTGACTAAGGCGAGAGTGATGCATACAGTTTGTGAGTCAGTAAATTGCCCTTATCGTGCATGTTCAAGTACAAGTATTATTCTGAAAGAAGAAACTTTTCAGTCTTCAGTAAAGGGTAAGTGGAAAGATGAATCCTCAAAGAACTTTCTAGTTGTATACTCAGAGCCTTAAAATACTGTTGACATAAAAGATACTGCCATAAATATAGCCAAGTTGGTTTTAATAACCTCTGCATGACGTATGTGAAGTAACTAATTTGCATTCCACTCACAACATGAAACAACAAATTCATCTTAAATGCTTATTTCATAAAGAAAATTGCAATTTTGAAATAATAAGAAACTGTTTATATATGGCATATTCTATTCTCATGCTTGCATCTAAAACAAAATATTATTTTTACAAAAAGCTGTCGGCACTGTTTAATCCTCACTGATTTTCCTTAAATAACTTAAGTGACAGATATATATTTGTAACTTATGAACCAAAACTCAGACACATTGTATTACTAGCATTGCAAGGTGTGCAGTGTGCCTAATTAGTTCTTTGGGTAAGTTCCTTTCATTAAAAGTAACTTCGTAGGGTGCAGAAAAATAAGCCGGCGTTGTGATGTAGATAATTATAGATGACAGCTGTTCTTTTTGTGTATTTACAAAAGCTCTGTTATTTTTTTATCTTGTTCTCATATTATTTCTCATTACCAGTTAATATTAATTTAGTCTTTTGTGATTTGGTCGTAATCTGTGAAAGGCCACGCTTGATAATTTATTCAGTGCGGGACTAGCTATAAATTTTCCTTTTTGTCCCTTGTGATGTGCGCCCTTCTTGGCATCTGTTGGCTGCTGTAGTGTAGAGGCAGGAGATCAAGCATGACTCACTATGTTGGACTATTTCCAGTAGTAATGGATAGTGGGTCTTTGTTGCACAAAGTCAAGTCAGGAGATAATGTGGGAAGTTTTATGATCCAGTTTTTGTGTAGTATAACTATAGTGGAAAATAAAATAAAAATTAGTTATATAACTTAATTGTGCTTTTTCAAGCATTTTAATGTAAAAAAAAACTTTTCAGTTAATATCCAATCTAATGTAATCAGTCTACGTTTAAATTTTCTGGGAAGAAATCTAACAGAAACTTGCTCTGCATTCTTCAGACATAGAAATGATTGTGAATTAGTATGTCAGCTGACAAGGTTTATTAAAAAAAACTATTATTGACATGGGGCTCTTAAACTATTTTCTCAGTATATGAATAGTATCCTATTATGGGTATAACAAAAATAAACTTCAACTTCATTTCTTCAATATATTGAATTACAAATGTTATATCTATTATTCAAGTTCGTTCATACAGATTTAGCTATTACTTATCCTCATAGCTACACAATTAATTGTACATTCATCTTACTAATGTAAGACGTGGTGCTTCTTCGCTCCTGTAGTTCTTTTGTGCTGTACACATTGTGACAGTTTTTTTTAACCTTTAAGCTGTATGCACTAAAATTCATATTTATTTTTCTTCTCCGTCTTCTTTTCCCTTTTCATTTTAACTGAGAGTGTGTGCCATGTCATAAATATAAGAAATTGTAACAAAAACTTGTCAGAGAATAGCTGTTTGTATATGATCTTCAGAATTATTTACTGTATATGATTTTTCACTCCATGTTCTGTTAATAATTTTCCCTCAGTCTCATAACACTTTATATTAGCATTGCGTGTGACTTCACTACAACTGCCTGTAATTTTAAATGCACATAGTGGGGGTAATGATAGATGTTGGAAATAAACTGGGTACAGCTGTGTGGTGGGGAGCAGTAGGGGAGGGCGGCAGTCCCAGACTGCCTGTCTCTGGCCGGGCAACCCACACTCTGCTGGCTCAGTGTTGAGACATGAGGCTCGCACAGCGTACGCATGAGTAAGTATGCATCACTCTTTCAAGGTCATAGACAAATTGTTTACTTTGGCACTTGTCTGCGGATCTTACAGCAAATTGCATCCCATTGTGTATAAAGTCATTGCGTCATTACTTTAAAAATACTGGTACTGTAAATAGTAAAGCCTTCAGTCTCAGTAGTCTGCTTTTTGTAATTATTGGTGCATCTGGTGTCTTCAGAAGAGACATGAGCTGAAACAACCTGTGCTCTGGCAGGAGTTTCTTAGATTGCGTTTTTAATAATATTTTTGTGAACTTTCCATAGCGAGAGCTCCTTATGTATTGTAAATCTGTGTTTCAGTACGTATGTACACAAGTTCTTATTTGTGCTTCTGCTCAACATATTCAAAGAGGCAAACATTTAGTCCATCCAGTTTCAGCCTTATATTATTTCTCACTTAACAAAAAATTTCTTAAAAATATTTGCTTATAAATCCAATTTTCCAAATTTGTGAAACTGCAGAGTTGCATAAATATATTTACTGTGTTTCTTTTACTGGGTAGGCTTCTTTAAAATCTTAAATAATTTGTACAAAATACGTCATTTTAGGTTTTCTGAAAGAAAGTACTAATCATAATAGTTTATAAGGATCATCTTCCTTTCCCTTGTCAAGGTCAGGCATGGTTTTATGCAGCAAGTTAGTAATCTTCATGTCTTATAATCAGTCATTTTTCTGACGCAAGTATCAATTTGTTGTTAAGACATGCCTTGATTTTGGCAGACTTACTGTGACGTTACTTTTAAGGCATTAAATGTGTATGCATTCTGTTACAGTTCAAATCTTCAGAATCATAGTTTTCCGTACATATCTAGTGAATGGTGCATATGAGGGAGAGATTAGAAATCAAATCAAATTCTTGGTCTCTGGAACAGATTACTTTGTAATGTATAATATTATATAAACACTGCTGCTGGATAAAAGTAATGATGAAAATATTGTACCATTGTTTTCTTTGAGGAGTACACATCATGAAATTATGAAATATAAATAGTTTGAATTATTTGTAGAAACTGTATTTATATTTACAGGCACTGATCAAAAGGACACTTATTACAAATTTTCAGTAAAGTGTTTGTGTGGTTATTAATTGACATACCTCCATATATTCTTTGACAACATTTCTGAAGCAGCATGAGACATGCTGTTGTCACTCGTTACCCTGTATGGACATTCATATATCTTCCGTAATAAGTTCTTGAGTTCCAGGCTATCAAGCCAGCTGTTTACTGACAGTTACACATTCCCTCAGAATTTATTAAGTGGGTTAATTGGTAACTGCTATATGAAATTTTGCATTATCATCTGCAAGAAATTCAGTGCCATTGAATAACTATTGACAAAATTTGAACAAATTCTCCCCGCCCCTCACCCCTCTCAAATTATTATAGTATGTAAAATGACTCTTAGAGGGTACAGTTTGAGAGAAATAAAGTTTAAATCTTCCACTTTGTTAATGTGATTAAAATTTTCCATGGCTTCCTCAAGTCACTTCACACAAATCCTGGGATGGTACCCAGCTTTACTTAGTATTCCATCTCTAATGACATCAACAGCAGTTAATGTAATATTTTTATAGGATTTAAGAAATGCTGTTGACAAATTTCAGTTGTTGTCCTTTGCTATATAACACATTCTGAATTATCATGCAATATGCATATATGAAGACTTCTTACGTTTGTGGGTAAATGTACGATGCATAAAGTCAGTTCATTAAAAATGTGGGATTATTATATTTATCACTACTGTTATTGAGTACATACAAGAAGAGGATAGAAGCTTCAGAAAATGGTGTTACTTAATAATCTTGAAGAATAGATGGGTGTGTCAAGTAAATAATATAGAGGCACTGAATTGAATTGGAGAGAAAAGAGCTTCATAGGTAAAAGAAGGGATATGATGATATCATATGCTCCGAGGCATGATGAATAGTTAATTTGCTAATGGATGAAAATGCAGTGGCAAAAATTGAAGTGGGAAATAAAGGCTGGGAGACAGTACACAGGTTCTTTGTATGCAGTTTGTTATAAACATGCAGATATAAAAAGACTTCCACAAGATAGTCTACTATAGAGAGCTGCATCATACCAGTCTTCAGAATGATTACTACAAAACACCATTGACACACTTGATCGAGAAGCAACGTAACAGTACGTATTTCCATTCAGAACTTTCATGTGTATTGTGCAGGGAGAATGCTTGTCAATATCTATACTATTAAGTAACTAGATCCTCTTTTCAAGAGAAAAATACAGTTAATCTAGTATTGTGACACATTGCTATATATTTTGTAAAGAAAACATTGCATAAACAACTCTAAGCATTGAATTAGTTTCTTTACACCCATGAAGTGGGATAGCTTATGAACGTACTTGTTGTCTTAGTATTATTTGCTCAAAGGAGGAGGCTATAGTGACATCAGTCCTTTCTCAAATGATAACAGGCCTACATCCTCTATTGCTAATGTTATTCCTTTGTGGGTGCCATGTATGCCACTTTTTACAGGCACAAAATAAAACAGTTGTCATTCCAAAGATTGGTTTGAACATCACAGAACTTCCACATATTCCATTGAAAAATTATTAAATCTCTTTAGAGACAACCTCATAGTCACCTTGCTTTGCCTGTTGTTGTTGTTCTTTATCTCCCAATAGATAAAGTTCACAAACAATATAATTGCAGCAATGGAAATGTTATACTGTGAATTTGCATTTTCTGCTCCCAGCCCATACATCGAAGAATAAATAAAAGGTCCATGATCCTACTATTAATAGGTATCTTAAACAGTGCAAACATTTTAATATTTAAAGCATCAAGAAATACAGTGTCAATTTGATGGTTTAATTCCCTGTGGTTGTTTCCACTCAGATGTGTCCAGTTTGCATAGCAATATCGTCTACATTTTGTGCATGGAAGTCCTATTTTGTACTTTTGATGGCAACCTCTATTTCAGTTAAACCCTGTCCCATCATGATCTAACTTCCTCCAGTAGGGCCTTTTCATGGTAAAATAAATTGCAACTCTCACTCTACCAAGGATAACCATTGCTGCAGAGGACTCAAATATTAACAACTGAAATGTCCCAAATAGATGATAGTATCTAGATACTGATGATAAATGGAAGAGTCTAGAGTCATCCACCAAAAAGTGCCAGAGTTTGAAGCACTGTTGGAATGCTGTGGGGTCCATTGAATATTTAGCTCTAAGACTTGGCTGAAAGCAGAAATTGATAGTAGTAGGCTCCTTGAGGCAAACTTCAGTTTCCTGAGAACTCACACTCTGTAGGGATGGGATAAGTGATGATGTATTAGTAACAATAGACAAGACCCTGAGATAAGAACTTAATCAGTGTGTGACTTGATTTTGGTGTGTTTGAATCCTTTGATCTCATATCTTGGGTTCTATTGGTGATATTAAAAGCAGGGTCAAGTGTTTTGTGTAGTCCTGGGCTGGGGACCATTTGTACACAACAGAAGGACAATCTTAGCACCACTACAGGGTCAAAATGGCAAGTGGAGCAAATTGTTTGGTTCTTTTTCCATTTGATGTGGTCTACGGTGGACCTTAATGGGCTTATGGAGGCACCATTAGCTCATAGGCAGGGCCTTAGAAAACTACAAAAAAAGTGCTTTTTTCCCATTATTTCATACCAAAACCAAGCCAAGAATTCCAAGACAGCTATGCACAGCAAATAGCTGAAATTTTTACAATGTGTACCTAAGATCCCAATCTCTAACAACCTTGAAAATTTTACTGATATCTGACCAGTGTGGGGTGAAATTTAAATAATAAATAATGGTAGCAAATTGCTAAAATTTTAATGTTATATTCTCTAGGCATTTATCTAGAAGTTCCATATTCCCATTTTGAAAAATCTGTACCTATTATTGAGAAATACCCCAAAACAGTTTTAGGGTACCAAAACCAAGCCTCGACTTCCAAAACAGCTATGTACAGCGAATAGGTGTTTTTACTAGATATTCCTAACATTGCGATCTTGAACAACCTTGAAAATTTTCTTGATATCTCAGTCCATTTCTGAGATGCAGAGAGTCAAAGTTCCCATACTTGTTTAGGTAAAATACACATGTAAAGTCTGGTGTGAGGCAAAAACCTCATCTATAAACTGACATAGCATGGAGAAATATGCTGTAAAGTTACTCCATTATCATCATAAGAGTTCTGGGAACCCCATATTGTAATATTGAAGCATATATAAAACTTTTGCACACATAAACTCTAGTCAGAGGTGTAAAATCAGTTTTACTTATTTCAGTCACACATATGTAAACAATCAAAATTTTACTGACACATAAAGTTCTTTTCATATGAGTGACATACCCTGCTATGGCAGGGGAAAGATGGGAATCAGTGGGAAAATGCTCCTATCGAAGCACAAAACAGCTAGTATGCTCTTGTTTAAAAGACTCTGACTGAAAAATATCATACAGCTGCCTCATTCTACCTTCCCCACCAAATTTAAAAATTTTCCCAAAAATTTGGCATGTGAATATATTCATGGTTTTTTATGCTGAGAGAGGAGGAGACAGTGGCAGTGGAAAGCAGACAGAAATGTTTAAATACTGGAGGCCAATAGACAGTGGTCATGGTATAAAAAGAGTGAAGGACACAGTGGCAACATGGGAGGGGGGACATTGGCAGTGGCGTGGGTGGTGGTGGCAGTGGAACATATTTTACAGTGGCAGAACAGTGCTAGGAAAAGAGTGACGGAGCCAGTGCCAGTGGGACAGGAATAAAGAGAAGGAGAAAGTGAAAGAGTGGCAATGATAATGAGCTACAGAGTCTGTGCCATTGACACTGAGGAAGAGAGTGATAGTGACAGTGAGAAGAGACAGCAGCAGTAGGAAGGAAAGAATGAGATAATAGCAATAAAAGAAAGCAAAAGGGAGACTGCAGCAGTGAGAGGAGGCAGTTGTAATAGGACAGATGGAGGAGGCAGTGTCTGTGAGATAGGAAACAGTGGCAGTTAGAGAGAGGCAAATAGGTAATGACAATGAGTTGTGCTGAATGAGGTAGAATGGTCAAGTGGGAGTGGATGGATAAGAGTTACTTACAGCGATAGACTAGAGGGTGTGAGCGAGTTACAATTAGGGGAGATTGTGGGACTGGGAGGTGAGCTGTATGTTAAAGACAGCATGAATATGTTCACAAGCCAAGTGTTTGGGAAATTTGTTAAAGGTGATGAGGAAGGTAGAATGAGGCAATTGATATCCCAGTTTTCAATCAGAGTCTTTTAAAAGGGATCATATTCACTGTTTTTGTACTCCAGTACGAGCCACCTCATAACTGATTTCTTCATACACGATGTACAAAACAACCGCCTGCTGAAGAATTATAAAACCTTTCCCTAAAAACTGTTTAGGACTGGTAATTCAGAACCTGCTCATGGTGGAAGTATAGTATACTTGACAACAAACAGACCCTACCTCTTTCAGGATGTTCACTTTGGGACTAGGATCAGTGGTCATAAGGCAATTTTAGCAGCAAGTAGCATCAAGGTGCTTAGGATTAGAAGAGAAAGCAAAAAAGTTTGCGTATTCAGAAGAAAGTATAAGAAAGAGGTTATTTCATTTCTCAGACAGTGAACTTGTAGAGGAGCTGTTCCTCAGGTTCAAATTAATGTCAACCAAGCTGTAGAAGAATAAGTACTTAACAAAATGATTAAAGATGTTACAGATCCCTCTTGGTACACAGACAATGTCAGTAAGCTTCTTAAGAAATAGCACCACTTGCACAACAGCTACAAAACAAACCATTAATCTACAGGTATGCAGGTAACTGAAACATACTTTACTACTAGGAGGATCATGTGTGAAACCATCAATAACTACCATAGCAAAATATTATCCCAAGACCCCCAAAAATGTTCTCTCTTTGTTCCTTCCCAAAGGGAAATCAGAAAATGTTGTAATAAACAGAAGTTAAACCACGAACACGGAAATGACATAATAATCACTGTTGGTGGCATTGAAAAGCAGCGTTAATTGTGAAAACTCAGTGTGTCCCCATAGCCTGACGGAATCCCTATGAGGTTCTAAACAGAATTTCCGAGTAAATTATCTCCGCTATTGATGATTTACTGTGTATCCCTTGAGCAGAGACATGTTCCCTGGTGCTGTATAATTGTCCCATAAAATTATCTTCCTAATCACTCACATATTTGTAGCAGGAACCAAAAAGATGTTCTGAATTCAAATATGATGACCTATGTGGCAGAAAATTATATTCTCCATATAACTGAACACGGGTTACGAAAGCATTGCTCGTTTGAAACACAATTCACCCTTTAAACTTATCAGTACCATGGATAGAGGAAGCTGAATTGATTCAGTGTTTCCCGACTTTTGAAAAAGCGTATGACTCAATACATCAACACCTAAATAAAGTACATGCCCATATTAGATTTATGATACCATTGGGAATTTTCTCGCAGGCTGGAAGGAACACATTATCTTGGATAGAAAGCCATCAAGAGACTCTGAAATAATATATGTTTTCCCCAAAGGTCCATTTTTGTCCATGCTATGCTTAGGAGAAAATTATCCATATGCGTCTCGACAAAATATCAACTTGGGGCAAAGACTAGCAACTAGGTTTAGTGAAATGCAAAGTTGTACACAGCACAGAACATAAAAGCTTGTTATCCTCTGACTAGGTGATTAATGACCCACTATTAGCAAGTCATTTTATAGATGTATTTAAGAGTAATGTTTCATGTATGTATGAACCAGATAATCACATAGGTTCGGTTGTAGGTAAAAGTAAATGGAAGGCTACGATTTATTAGTTGACTACTAAGGAAACTTCACAACAAAAGTGACTGTGGGTAAAGCATTTGTGTGGCCCATACCTGTACTTTAGATTACTGATTGAGTGCTTGGGCTCCGTGTGAGATCAGACTAACAGGGAATATCGAGCACGTGTGTATGTATAAGAATGGCATGAATGGTCACAGTCTTGTTTGACCTGTGATAATGAAGATAAATGTTGAAAAGTCTTAAGTGTCAAATAACTCAAAGAAAGACTGTGTATTTCTCATGAAGAACTGCTTAGAAAACTTCAAGAACTCTCTTTCAGGGCAAAAACTTTATCATTGTTCAGCCTATAGGTTCCTATCCCTTAGTAACTGAAGAGATGAAATTTGACTAAGAACAACTCACACAGAAACGTTCAGACCATCATTTTTACCATGCTCCATTTATGAATGGTGTTGAAAGAAAACTTAATACATAGTACAATAAACTGCACTA
>NW_026046717.1:0-100000 GCF_023864275.1 Schistocerca cancellata | reverse complement strand
CAACAAGTTGAAATAAAAAAACAGCATGTTCCACAACTGATCGAAGTGTTTCTGGGGTCATGTTCAGAATGTTTTGCACAATACATGACCTCAGTGCAGCTAAGTTTGCAATCAGAACACTGAACACAACGTCCCTGAGGTAGCCCCACAGCCAGAAGTAACATGGATTAAGATCAAATGATCAGGATGGCCAAGATGTAGGGAAATGGCAGCTGATTATTCTAGCTTTTCCAAAATGATGCTTCAGCAACTGCTTAACTGGATTTGCAATGTGTGGAGGTGCGCCATCTTGCATAAAAATAATCCCAACCATACATACAAGCTGTTGGAGAGCTGTAATGATGTGGTTGTGCAAAAGAGACTGACAGCACTTAGCAGGGATGGTACAAGTAACAGGATCAAAAGCATTTCTCTTTGTAAATGATGCTGTAGCCCCACACCACACAATGACCTTTTTAGGATGAAGGGGAATTGGTTGATTTGAGTGTGGATTTACTACGCCCATATTTGATAGTTCTGTGTATTGACATACCTTGTCAGATGGAAGTGTGCTTGATCTGTCCACAAAATCTTCCACTGACCATCTCAAATGGTACCATATTCAAAGGTCTGTCATCCTAGACCTCACTGATGTTGGCACCAATCCTCATTTTTATATTGGTGTCTACTACATGGAGAATGACAACTGTTTGTCACTCAAGATTTTTCTGCATCCCTGCAAGCAGGAATATGAAGAGTTTCAACCAGATGTATACCTGCTCTCCTTCACTTGGGGAAAAGATGTCAACTGCCTATAGGGCAACTTCCTTCCATAACAGTGTGATAGAAATGTGACAGATAAGAAGCTCTACCTGCCAAGTAGCGTGCTTGATGCAGTACTGTATGTGTCTCAGATTTGCTAACATGCCCTTCAGCATTATAATAGCCAGGGTAATGAATAGAAGTTTGGGTGCCTAACTACACACATGCATTCTCTGGCACTCTTCAACAGAGTAGTTACTCATGGCACATTATTAAGTATTAATGGACTACTGCTTTAGACTTACTAGAAAGCAGACAGCTTACAAGAAATACAGTGCAAGATACCAGCAGTTGCCAGGCACCTCAAATGTGTAAGTTGTTTCCCAGTTTTTTATGAGAAGTAAGCGAGTAATGTTGGTTTGAATATTTATTACTCATAGCCAGAGAGAGAGAGAGAGAGAGAGAGAGAGAGAGAGAGAGAGAGAGAGAGAGAGAGAGAGCGCTACTCTGTGTCTAAATTAGCTTGTAAAATTTCATGCTGTAGATGTAAGCACTTGAACTAATATTGTTAAAGGCCACTAATCCAAGTAATCTGATCCCTTAAAGAATCAAACATGCTTGCATAAAACAGTGTCAATAGTCTGATTACTTTAAAAATGAATTATTGTGTTAAATATTTGACTTCAAGTAGCTGGTGACCATTGCCACACTGCAGTCCACTTACCATGGGTTGGAAACCACTGCTCTGCACTGTTCACAACTGCACGTACATCATTAGCCTAAATCAGAGAGAGTAATGGATATAGGTCAGTATTTATTGTATTCCCAAACAGTATTCCATCAATACTACCTAATGACTAACCTGGTTCATGATACCCAGCACCAGATGCATGGTGGCTATGTAACAGCTTCCAGGGGCAACAAGAATTTGAATTTCAACATTTCATATATATTTTTATATTCAGTCAATAATTAAATACCTGTTTTGATCTACTCATTAACAAGGTATAATGTTAGGTCAAAGGTTTAACACAGTTTGACTGTAATATGGACATGATGGTGTTTTCAGTCAGTGTACCTCATGATTGGCAAATTACACGGACTATATTAATGCAGTGTTTCATACTGAGAAAACTTGGTGACCTCAAACATAAGTTCAAATGTTATCTATTTTTTTTTCTTTTTTACCTGCAATTCAGATATTTAACACATTTAAACTGCTGCAAACATCTGATTGCTTTACAAATAATTTAAAAACTTAAGTGTTTGGTTCCTTAAGATATCATAGGTTCACTGTTTAATGTTGATTTGCTATTACTGCTTCTCCAGATGGAGGGTTCTTCTGTGGTTTATATTTTGCCTCCTTTCAGTGTATTTTAAACATGTACTTGAGTTGTAATACATTTAGTCCCTTGAGAATTACATTACCAATTTAAGCTATGTTTTAGCACACACTTCGGCCACCATATTGCTTGTCTTCTAATCCCATCGTATGCCTTTGAAGTTAACAAGGGCCAACAAAATTAAATTACATTCCTGATTTTGTGAATTTCAGACTTCTGACCAGTCATGGCTTTTATTGTATACAGTATAAACGTTTGTTCTATCTTTACACAGTCATGTAGTGTTAGGACTCCTGTTCTTTTGTTATATCACATGACAGTTTTTACTTAATTACTCAACATTGTGGTTTGAGTGTAGATTTGTGTTAATAATTGTAATGATGGGTTCAGTGTAATCTGAATGTGATGTGTAAGTACAAATAAACATGTTACTCCTCTAGTGCCTCAAAGCTTTCACAGTCCTTAACTCTCTATGAGTACTTCCTCACCAATTGATGGGCATTATGTACTGTATTTTGCTCTAAATGTTTTTTCCACTATTATGGTTAAATTGTGAATATTTCTCTTTCCATTTAGTTATTGTGCATATGAAAATATAATATGCAGATACCTGGAGTGCCAGTGGTCTACTCATATTGATCTCCCTGCCCCTTAAGTGAAGTAGTAATCCAGGTGTGTGATTACATTATGAAGCTCTAAAGTTATTGTGGTGTGTTGTCTTGCTATGTATTTTTCAATATGCTTTTGAATGATGCATTATTTAATATGAATGTTTAATGACTCTTGTATTGCAGTCTCGTCTTAGTGCTATAAACTTCAGAAATATAGGACATAAATGTGTTACTAAATTCCTTGATGATTTCATTACATCGAACTCGAGTAGGCTTACTGATGGAGTTCCTGATGCCATTTTCTTAAATTGCGGTTTTTGCACTGTTTCCTTTATTACATTTGTGTGTAATATACACATGCACTCTGAACAAACAGTTTGGTCATTGAGTAAATATTTCAAGAATTTAAAAAGCACATTCATTGAAACTGACCATTTACTGTCACTCTTGTTCTAGAACTACATATATATAATATTAGAGGAAACAGTTGTATGTTGTTATCCACATATATGCTCATATCTGTATGATCTTCTGTGTATTACCTTGTTGGCTTCTTAAATGAAACATATGTACCTGACAGACAATGTATAGTGTTTAGCTACAGAAATGTCGGTTTGTGTTCTTTACATTTTGATTTCCACAGTTTTTCTTCATATGTGGAGAAATGTATGATGACTGATAAAAATTTTTTCTGCAAATATTAAAAGAACCCTTCCAATGTTATATACTATTTCATTGTTACATTGAGTTTTCTTCAGTTTTGTCAATTATATGGAACTGTGAAGATGGTCAGTGACAGAAACCAGCTGTAATAAGTTTCAGAAAGTAGCTGTGTCATGCATTTCTCAAAGACAGTACTTGCTTAATAATTTTAGGCAGAGCCTCTGTGTACCTCAATGTCTTTGTATGAAGGCGCACACACACACACACACACACACACACACACACACACACACACACACACACACACACACACACAAATGTATCTGTTATACCATTTGATTATTATCTATCCTGTACCCTGACCACTACCACCACCATGAATGGGTCCCTTAGACTGTGGGCTTTTATTTCCTTTCTTACTGTCTCCCAATGTACCATCATATCCTGAGGAAATGACTGCTACAAAACCTGTAGTTTTCACAGTTAACTTTTTCATTTGATACATAAATTCTTTGTATGAATTTTTATGTCAGTATATACTCTGTTACAGTTTTTCTCTGTACTTGGCAGTTTGTGTAAAATTTGATAATTATTTCATGTTTATTTACTTTTCAATAACTTGCACTAATTTTCACATAAATTCTGCAAAGTACTTCATAAAAATTGAATCTGTGGTGTGTTTGAGTATTGGTATCGATTCCACAATAGATTATTTTTCCTGTGTTCAGAGAAATTTTTAGATGTTCATATTACATTATGTAATCATCATTACCTTTTTCTGTTATCAAAGTCATTGGAATAAGCTCTCTTTGAAAGGAAACAAAAGTTTTTTATGTTAGTGATGCTCTTCTCTAGCATTCTAATTAAGTGAGTTTTAAAAATACTTCTCTGTATTCAAAATAATTTTGTAAATGGTAGATAATGAAATTATTGGCCTACAGTTGAGTTGTTACAAAATCTTAATTTTTCATATTCTGACCAGATCAAGCATCATTCATTATTATTGGTTCAAATATTACAGGCCTTATTTTAATGAAGTTTCTGTTTATAGCTATGATATATGTGCATGTAACTGTGATTGTGTAAAAGCATATAAATTCCATTGTGGAATACAAGATATCATGTGAGCAGTGAGTGTATGTTGTAAATTTATGTTTAATGAGTAACAGTGCTGTTACTCATTCAAGAAATTTTGCTATCCACGAGAATATCTAATGCCTCATACAATTTTCTTTTTGTCATATGGTCCTTGACAATCTTTGAAAATGCCACCACATGACTGACAGCTATTAAGCTGTTAACTAAGTCTGACATTGCTTCCACTTATTTGTCAGACTACTGTACTATCACCTTTCCTCTCGGCCTCCCTTGGCCAACTCTTGTTTTTTCGACCCCGATGGTATTAGGTTGCGAGGCCAGAGGGTGTCTTTCATTTTCTTTCTCTAATCATTATGTGGAAGGGGGCAGGAGGGCATGTTCAGGTGTGGTGAAGCCAGGATTTCTTGTGGAGCAAATGCACAGCACAAAGCTCAGTCTTCAATGCTGTGGGTTATATAAGGCTGTTAATATGACCATGTAAAAATTGTCCTCAAAATCCAGAAAATAATAATCCTCAGATATGAATTACAAGTAAGCGGTGGTGATGTTGGAACAGGTCATAGACCAGTGTTCATATGATACCAGTCTCACTCAGCTCTGGTTTTGGAATGAAATGTGCCCAGAGTTAGATATGTTTGTCTGCATGAAGTAAGCAGAATGGAGAATGAGCCTACTGCATAAGTATGCACACTTGGTAGTACGGTGTAAAACACATCAAATATTAACTGTTGCTTGGCTGGTATGTGTTTCCACTGAAAACCACAATGAGGAATTTTTGCCACCATACTACATGGTCAATGATGGAGTGGTGCACAACACTGAAGTGACCTCGATCGCTAGTGATTAAATACAGAAGCGACAGAGCAGGCTCCTGTTCTAAAATACCAGTAACAGTGGGCAACAGGCTGGAGATGACTAACGAAGAATGTAATTTGGGGCTGGCAGATGTGAAAAAGAGACCAAATATGAATATGAGTACACTACGATGTGAAGTAACACTACTGAAAGTATGAGACACTGATGTACTTCTTCCCAAGGCAATCTCTTTCCAGCACACAGCATCTCAATTGGTACCATATTCAAAGGTCTGTCATCCTAGACCTCACTGATGTCTGCACCAATCCTCATTTTTATATTGGTGTCTACTACTTGGAGAATGACAACTGTTTGTCACTCAAGATTGTTCTGCATCCCTGCAAGCAGGAATATGAAGAGTTTCAACCAGATGTATACCTGCTCTCCTTCACTTGGGGAAAAGATGTCAGCTGCCTATAGGGCAACTTCCTTCCATAACAGTGTGATAGAAATGTGACAGATAAGAAGCTCTACCTGCCAAGTAGTGTGCTTGATGCTGTACTGTATGTGTCTCACCTTTGCCAACATGCCCTTCAGCATTATAATAGCCAGGGTAATGAATAGAAGTTTGGGTGCCTAACTACACACATGCATTCTCTGGCACTCTTCAACAGAGTAGTTACTCATGGCACATTATTAAGTATTAATGGACTACTGCTTTAGACTTACTAGAAAGCAGACAGCTTACAAGAAATACAGTACAAGATACCAGCAGTTGCCTGCCACCTCAAATGTGTAACTTGTTTACCAATTTTTTATGAGAAGTCAGAGAGTAATGTTAATTTGAACACTCTATACTTGTAGCCAGAGAGAGAGAGAGAGAGAGAGAGAGAGAGAGAGAGAGAGAGAGAGCGCTACTCTGTGTCTAAATTAGCATGTAAAATTTCATGCTGAAGATGTAAGCACTTGACATAATATTGTTACAGGTCACTAATCCAAGTAATTTTTTAATTTCTTAATACTTTTACATATTATGTGAATGAAAATAACAGTGTATCCATTGCAACTGGCATCGCATCATTTTAAAATAGGACAAATGTGCACCATTAGTTGTGCTCTATTATCATAACGTCTTTTCAAAATGTAAGTGAAAATGTGGAAGTATTTCACCAATGCAGAAAACGTAAGTTGTGTGGTCAAATGCAAGTAATGTTAATAGGCATTATTGTGGCATTGCTCTTGCACTCTGCCAGTATTCCACATGAGGTGTAATTCACCTCCTTAAATGTAACAACTGCATTTTTGTGTGTTGGGTGAAAAGCTGTAGCAGATTTAATGCTCTTTAGATACATACAGTTGGTGAAAATGGAGATGTAGCTCCAAACCTCATTTGAAAATAATAAATAAGTGATCAATTTGTGAATGACAGAATATGAACCAACTCGAGACTCACTACATTTGTTTGTGTTGCTGCATGTTCACAAAAATTTTTGTTATGTGATGTCCATAAAGTCGTTCATTCATAACAGTTTGTTGTAAAGTAATAACCTCATTGCATGGTTATCACATCAATATTTTAAATACAAGCAAGTCACTGAAGTGTAGTTTCCATAAATCTCTAATTTCTTCATGTATGTTCTGCACATTATCTTCCACATGTTAAAAATGTACCAGTAAACATCTGATCCCTTAAAGAATCAAACACGCTTGCATAAAACAGCGTCAATAGTTTGATTACTTTAAAAATGAATTATTGTGTTAAATGTTTGACTTCAAGTAGCTGGTGCCCATTGCCACACTGCAGTCCACTTACCATGGGTTGGAAACCACTGCTCTGCACTGTTCACAACTGCACGTACATCATTGGCCTAAATCAGAGAGAGTAATGGATATAGGTCAGTATTTATTGTATGCCCAAACAGTATTCCATCAATACTACCTAATGACTAACCTGGTTCATGACACCCAGCACCAGATGCATGGTGGCTATGTAACAGTTTCCAGGGGCAACAAGAATTTGAATTTAAACATTTTATATATATTTTTATATTCAGTCAATAATTAAATACCTGTTTTGATCTACTCATTAACAAGGTATAATGTTAGGTCAAAGGTTTAACACAGTTTGACTGTAATATGGACATGATGGTGTTTTCAGTCAGTGTAGCTCATGATTGGCAAATTACACAGACTATATTAATGCAGTGCTTCATACTGAGAAAACTTGGTGACCTCAAACATAAGTTCAAATGTTATGTATTTTTTTTCTTTTTTACCTGCAATTCAGATATTTAACACATTTAAACTGCTGCAAATATCTGATTGCTTTACAAATAATTTAAAAACTTGAGTGTTTGGTTCCTTAAGATATCATAGGTTCACTGTTTAATGTTGATTTGCTATTACTGCTTCTCCAGATGGAGGGTTCTTCTGTGGTTTATATTTTGCCTCCTTTCAATGTATTTTAAATATGCACTTGAGTTGTAATACATTTAGTCCATTGAGAATTACATTACCAATTTAAGCTATGTTTTAGCACACACTTTGGCCACCATATTGCATCATACGCCTTTGAAGTTAACAAGGGCCAACAAAATTAGATTACATTCCTGATTTTGTGAATTTCAGACTTCTGACCACTCATGGCTTTTATTGTATACAGTATAAACGTTTGTTCTATCTTTACACAGTCATGTAGTGTTAGGACTCCCGTTCTTTTGTTATATCACATGACAGTTTTTACTTAATTACTCAACATTGTGGTTTGAGTGTAGATTTGTGTTAATAATTGTAATGATGGGTTCAGTGTAATCTGAACGTGATGTATAAATACAGAAAAACATATTACTCCTCTAGTGCTTTCAAAGCTTTCCCAATCCTTCACTCTCTATGAGTACTTCCTCATCAATTGGTGGGCATTATGTACTGTATTTTGCTCTAAATGTTTTGTTTCCATGATTATGCTTGAATTGTGAATATTTCCATTTCCTTTTAGTTTTTGTGCATGTGGAAAAATAACATGCAGGTACCTAAAGTGCCAGTGATATATTCATATTGATCTCCCTGCCCCTTAAGTTAAGTAGTAAACAAAGTGTGTGATTACATTATGAAGCTCTCAGGTTATTTTGATGTGTTGTCTTGCTATTCAATGTGATTTTCTATATACTTCCAGATGATATAACTTTTAATATGATTATTTAATCACTCATGTATTCCAATCTCGTCTTAGTGTTATAAACTTCAGAAATATAGTACATAAATGTGTTACTATATTTCTTGATGATTTCATTAAATTGAACTCAAGTAGGCTTAATAATGAAACTCCTCATGACATTTGATATGTATGCCATTTACTTAAATTGCAGTTTGTGCACTGTTTCTTTTATTATACTTGTGTGGCATATACACATACAGTATATGCACTCTGAACATACAGTTTGATCATGGGGTAAATAGTTTAAAAATTTTGAAGTACATACATTGAAAATTATCATTTACTATCACTCTACGCTATCCACATATATGCTCTTTATCTGTATGATCTACTTTGTTTTACCTTGTTGGCTTCTTAAATGAAACATGTGTACCTGACAGACAGTGTATAGTCTGAAGCACTGGATATGTATGTTTGCATTCCTTACATTTTGATTGCACCAATTTTTTTTTTCCTATGTGGAGAAATGTATGACAATTGACAAAATATTGTTCTGCAAATATTAAAAGTACACTTCAACTATAATACACTATTTCATTGTTACATTGCTTTATTTTCAGTTTTGTCAATTATATGGAACTGTGAGGATGGTCAATGACAGAAAGCAGGTGTTATAAGTTTCAGGAAGCAGCAGTGTCATGCATTTCTCAAAGACAATTGTTATCTAACAATTTTAGGGAGACTCTAAGTGCACATGAATGTCTTTGTGTGAAGACTTAAACACAAAAGTATCTTTGTCTACCATCTGATCATTTTGTATGTTCACCATCTCGTCAAGGGGTGACTCAGATTGTGGGCTTGGATTGAGTTCCTCCTCATTTCTTAACTTCTCCAGACATACCACCCTCTCCTGATTGTGGAAGTAATTGTTACAGAAACTTTAGATTTTGCAGTTAAATTTTTCATTTGATACATAAATTTCCTTGTGTGAAATTTGTATGTTAATACTGTTGCAGTCTGACAGTGTGCTGAAGAGTTTGTGTAAAATTAGATAATTTTTCATATTTATTTACTTTCCAATAACACTGGGAAATTCATGTGAACATCAGTGCAAAGTACTTTGTGAAAATGGAATTTGTGGTGTGCTTGGAGTACTGACTGTGAAAGAGAAACTCTTTGATATTTGTAATGCATAAGTTTGGTGTCACTGTCATTTGTACGATTAATGTCATTGGAATTTGCTCTCCTTTAAAGGAAGCAAATATTTCATATTAATCTTACTGAAATTCTTAAGTTAATGTAACTTTTTCAAGCATTGTAATGAAGACTGTTGTAAAAATGTATCTGTATTGGGCATGCTTTGTTAAATGGTAGAGACAAAAATTGTCGCACAATTTGCTTGTTAGAAATAACTTACTGTTTATATTATGATGGGATGAAGCAACTTTGTTTCAAGAATAACAGCTAATTATTTGACTCAGAGAGCTGGTACTGATAGCTAAGTTGTAGCCTGAATGTAGCTTTTGTTGTGTAGATGTACACAACTTCCCATGTGCAATAAAAGATAACCTGTAAGAAGTGTCTGTAATGGTTTTGTTCTAAAAGTTATATTTATTCAGTAACAGTGTCATTACTGTATAAGTAACAACTTGATTCCTTTTCTGTGCACTGATATAAAATTGTAGTTAGACTGCAACTATCATGTACAAAATTTCACAATCCATGGAAATACTCTGTCCTTCATACAACAATGCTCCTTTTTCATCAGGCACTCTCTGACAGTCTTTGAAAATGCTACCACATGACTGACTAAGCTGTTACCTAATTCTGACATTGATTCCACTTATTTATCAGACTACTATAACCTTTCCTGTCAGCCTCCCTTGGCCAACTCTTGATTTTTCGACCCCAATGGTATTAGGTTGTGAAGCCGGGCAGTGTCTTTCATGTTCTTTCTCTGATCATTATGTGGAAGGGGGGAGGAGGACATGCTCAGGTGTTGTGAAGCCAGCATTCCTTGTAGAGCAATCACATAATACTAAGCCTGGTCCTCCAAGCTGCAGGTTATGTGTTTAAGGCTGGTAACATACCCATGTAGATGTCCCCACACACCTGAAAATAATCATCCTCAAATACGAATGCGAAGTAAGAGGCGGTGAGATCGGAAAGGGTTATTGTGGATGTGTAGAGAGCAGTGTTCGTATGATATCACTCTGATTAAGCTCTGGTTTTGTAACAAAATGTGACCACAGTTGGAGATGTTCTTTTCATGAAGTAAGTGGTATGGAAACATGAGCCTACTGAATAAGGAAGCACCCTTGGTAGAAGGGTTGCTGGGTTTGGTTGTGATTCCACTGAAAGGCGTTATGAGGTGTTTTGGAAACACGTAATCTCACATTGCTGCCACTACTACATGGACAATACTGGAGTGGTGTATATCAATGAGGTGAACTCGATGGTTACTGAATAAATACAGATGAGACAGAGCAGACTCCTGTTCTATAATACCAATGACAGTGTGCAGCAGATGAAGAACATAATTGTGGCTGCCAGATCTGAAGAGGAGGCCAAAGTGAAAATGATTACACTATGCTGTGATGGAAAACTGCCAAAAGTTACTTCTTCCCAAGGCAGTCTATCTTCAGTGCACGGCCTCTCAAGTAGTACGATGTCTGAAAGTCTCTGTCCTGGAGCTTACGGATGTGTGCACTGTTCCTACTGTCCGTGACTATTACTATGAAGACAGTGACTGTTTGTTGCTTATGATCATTCTCCATCTTTGCCATCATATGAAGAGTTCCAGCCAGATGTGGACCTGCAGTACTTCACTTGGGGCAAAGGACATCAACTGCATGTAGGGCAACAGCCTTGGTGGAATTGGCAATTCAAGAGGACTACCTGGCCAACAACATGCTTCACCGGTACTGTACATGTCTCACCTTCCCTGACGGCCATCAGCATTATAGATGCTGAGGTTGTAAATGGCAGTTAGTCCCAAACTACAGGTAGTATATTCTCTGGCACATTTCACTGTAGTAGATGTGGCACATCAAGGTATTCTGATGAGTTTTCAGCTGATAGTAATATTTAGTACCAGTGGACTATTACTTACACCTAATCAGAAAGCAGCCAGCTGAAAAGAAATATAGTCAAGATGCAAGCAGCAGCCCGCACCTCAACAGGATGTGGTAATGACAGTGCCTGTTTAATGATCAGCAGCTCTTATGTCAGTGAGGCACACTTTTCCCCCTCTCCAAACCCCCTTCCCCTCGACCTGTTCTGTTGCTCATATAGCAATAGAATCAGCAAATAGCAAACAGCACTGAGTATAAAGTCACTCTGTATTTAAATTAGAATGTAAAATTTATGCTCAGTGTGTTAGTACATAAACTAAAATGGCTAGTGTATAGTTCTCCAAATAATCTTTTAATGTCATATTTTATTTCTTCAATTATGTGAATGGAAATAATTGTAAATCGGTTATAATCTACATCACATCACTGTAATATTGGTTAAATATGTATTATTAGTATGTAGTATAGTCATAGACATCTCAAAAATAGTTTCAGAATGTGTCTAAATGTGGAACTATTTCAACAATGCACAAGACAGAGGAAGTTCTGTGGTCTGATGTATGTAATGTTAGTAGACATAATTCTCCATCTCTTTTGCACTCTGCCATCATCCCAGCTGATGTTAAATTGAAGGAAGTTAACTATACTATTGTATCATTAGATGTAAGGTGAAAAATTGAAACAAATGTAATGCTCATTACATTCACACAGTCAGTGAAAATGGAGATGTAGCTCTGAAACTTTTTGTACAATAATTAAAAAACAAATACCTATGAATGACAGAATATTGACTTGATTAATGCTTACTTAATGTTACTGTTTCTATTATATTGACAAATGTTGTTGTTATGAACAAACAACTTTATAGATATATCATGACAACAGTTTCTTAGAAATTTATAACATGCTTGCATGGTTATCATGTAGATATCTTGAATACAAACAGGTTAATGCAGTGGATTTCCAAACGTGTCTAATTTACTTGTGGAAATTTTGTAGCACATGGATGACAAGGTACAAATGTACCAGTAAACTACAGATCCATTAAACAATCAAACTCCCGTGTGTGAAGCAACTTTAATAGTCCAATTACTTTAAAATGAGTTTGATTACTTCACAGTGAGTTAGTGTGTTACATATTTGACTTCAAATACAACAACAAACCTTACCTAAACTTTTTCCACTTATGTGCTAAAAGTTAATTGGATTCCATTAAGAGGTCACATTCTCAAATACTGGATAAACAAACCCCAGGTAGCAGCATGCTGTCAATTACACTTCTTAAAGGCAAGTTCACAGTGCCTAAATCTAATACTTGTTTCTTTCTGTTTTAAACTTATAATATATTTCCTAAGGTGCAGTTACAGATTATGAGGGCATTTTAAATTTTCAGAGTTGGTCAGTCATTATGTGGAATAACAAAACAAAAACTGAAACTTCCTGGCAGATTAAAACTGTGTGCCTGACCGAGACTCGAACTCGGGACCTTTGCCTTTCGCGGACAAGTGCTCTACCAACTGAGCTACCGAAGCATGACTCACAACGGTACTCACAGCTTTACTTCTGCCAGTACCTCGTCTCCTACCTTCCAAATTTTACAGAAGCTCTCCTGCAAACCTTGCAGAACTAGCACTCCTGAAAGAAAGGATATTGCGGAGACATGGCTTAGCCACAGACTGGGGGATGTTTCCAGAATGAGATTTTCACTCTGCAGCGGAGTGTGCGCCAATATGAAACTTCCTGGAGATTAAAACTGTGTGCCCGACCGAGACTCGAACTCGGGACCTTTGCCTTTCGCGGGCAAGTGCTCTACCAACTGAGCTACCGAAGCACGACTCACGCCCGGTACTCACAGCTTTACTTCTGCCAGTACCTCGTCTCCTACCTTCCAAACTTTACAGAAGCTCTCCTGTGAAACTTGCAGAACTAGCACTCCTGAACGAAAGGATATTGCAGAGACATGGCTTAGCCACAGCCTGGGGGATGTTTCCAGAATGAGATTTTCACTCTGCAGCGGAGTGTGCGCTGATATGAAACTTCCTGGCAGATTAAAACTGTGTGCCCGACCGAGACTCGAACTCGGGACCTTTGCCTTTCGCGGGCAAGTGCTCTACCAACTGAGCTACCGAAGCACGACTCACGACGGTACTCACAGCTTTACTTCTGCCAGTACCTCGTCTCCTACCTTCCAAATTTTTCAGAAGCTCTCCTGCAAACCTTGCAGAACTAGCACTCCTGAAAGAAAGGATATTGCGGAGACATGGCTTAGCCACAGACTGGGGGATGTTTCCAGAATGAGATTTTCACTCTGCAGCGGAGTGTGCGCCGATATGAAACTTCCTGGAGATTAAAACTGTGTGCCCGACCGAGACTCGAACTCGGGACCTTTGCCTTTCACGGGAAGTGCTCTACCAACTGAGCTACCGAAGCACGACTCACGCCCGGTACTCACAGCTTTACTTCTGCCAGTACCTCGTCTCCTACCTTCCAAACTTTACAGAAGCTCTCCTGTGAACCTTGCAGAACTAGCACTCCTGAACGAAAGGATATTGCAGAGACATGGCTTAGCCACAGCCTGGGGGATGTTTCCAGAATGAGATTTTCACTCTGCAGCGGAGTGTGCGCCAATATGAAACTTCCTGGAGATTAAAACTGTGTGCCCGACCAAGACTCAAACTCGGGACCTTTGCCTTTCACGGGAAGTGCTCTACCAACTGAGCTACCGAAGCACGACTCACGCCCGGTACTCACAGCTTTACTTCTGCCAGTACCTCGTCTCCTACCTTCCAAACTTTACAGAAGCTCTCCTGTGAACCTTGCAGAACTAGCACTCCTGAACGAAAGGATATTGCAGAGACATGGCTTAGCCACAGCCTGGGGGATGTTTCCAGAATGAGATTTTCACTCTGCAGCAGAGTGTGCGCTGATATGAAACTTCCTGGCAGATTAAAACTGTGTGCCCGACAGAGACTCGAACTCGGGACCTTCGCCTTTTGCAGGCAAGTGCTCTACCAACTGAGCTACCGAAACACGACTCATGCCCGGTACTCACAGCTTTACTTCTGCCAGTACCTCGTCTCCTACCTTCCAAACTTTACAGAAGCTCTCCTGCGAACCTTGCAGAACTAGCACTCCTGATAGAAAGGATATTGCGGAGACATGGCTTAGCCACAGCCTGGGGGATGTTTCCAGAATGAGATTTTCACTCTGCAGCGGAGTGTGCGCTGATATGAAACACAGTTTTAATCTGCCAGGAAGTTTCATATCAGCGCACACTCCACTGCAGAGTGAAAATCTCATTCTGAAAACTAAAAACTGACTAATTCCAGGGGCAGTGATTTTTTTTTTTTTTTTTTTTTTATATTTATTTTATTTTTAATGGTCCGACAGGTCTTTGTTATTACATTAATATTTATTCTGAATGCCAAGTCTACTATTACTGGTATTAAAATAATCCTCTCATTTTGGATTCTGCACTTCTACACAGTTGCAACTGCACTGTGTCTCAATAATGGTATACATGCGGCTAAAGATCAATGTGATACAGTACACTACATCCCACAGTTGGATGTATTTGACATTTGGAGCCCAGTGCTATCTTACATAATCAGCACACCAACATAGGGTGGTGAGATGAAGAACTTTCAGTGAGAGGTGTAAGGAAGTTACACTAACTTCTTAGATTCTAGTATTTTATTATTTTCAATATTGCTCTACATTCAGCTTTCATATGTTCATGTTTATATTTTCTGTTCAACAAACCTTCAGATTCTCCTTTCCTGGATATGAATTGAATTGTCTGCTTGTGTGCAATGTTTAGAAGTTACCTCAATCTGTCTACTGTAGGGAGAGAAATTAATTCCTATTTGCAGTATGCAATAACTGTAAATCATCATCTGCATCATTGTTAATAGTTTATAGTGGTTGTTGTAATTCAGTGAGCAGCTCATCAAATTTGTCAGTCTGATTGAAAGACACCTGGAATATTTGTATTGACTTGAGTTGGCCCACTAGTAAATCCTGCAACTTCTCATTTGCCGAATTCAGAGCTTCTGGAAAGGAGTGTTTTCCACTGCTGCATCAGTCGTGGAGGGATGTGATTACTGAGAAAAGTGAATGTGTGTTGTGACATAACTTCTGCACTCACTGGCTTTTTCCTTTTTTTCTTGTCTTCCAGAGAATAGTGATCTGACTGGAAAGTGATTTCTTTGGGTTTACTAAACTTGAACCCAAAATTCACCATCACATGTGATATTACTTCCATGTTATAAATTAATGACACAGGCTAGTGAAGATGCCCATTTTGAAAACGCCGAAATTCACTCTCTCCATTTTGTTTCAAGCTGTGTACAATTGCATGTTACATTCATACAATCATTCATACTAATTATAATGTGCATGGCTCAAACTTTTGGAATAGAGAGTGTGATGTTTACTGAAAACCACTATTCTACAAGCTGAGATCACTTTCATTCTCAGTTACTCAAACACAGTTTGTGGGTGAGAACAGAAAAATTATTGCGAAGTAAACAAAACATGATAAGCAGTTAAGTAAATAGGACATTCTTAAAATTTGTAATCATTGCACCAAAAAAGATGACAAAATCTGATTAAAACTTCCATTCACTTCCTTATTCACTTTCCTAAGGAAAGTGAGAAAAACTGCTCTCTTCAATTGTCACAAGTAAAACACCACCCAGTTCACTCTGTAATGCAAATAGTTCCTTAGGAAAAGATACTTAAAGCTGTGAGAACTTGAATTTGCTAAAAATTGATGCCCAAAACAAAGACAGTAGTTTTTAATGTCAAACAAAACAGGGTTTCAGATCTCTCTTAAGTGATACCCCTTATGTCCATTATAAACAGAATTACAGGGGTATCCTGTTCTGTTTGGTTATTAATAAGTGTTTGGTATTCGATTTCTGCAAGTTTTCACTGCCGGTGCACTGTCACGCTTAGCACTGGTGGACAGTTAGAGTGGTGCAAGTGTAGTAGACCTAGATAGTGTACAAAGGAGCTGCTATATGCTTTAATTTCTGTTTGAACGAGTTAGTGTGCCGGATTAATCACATGAAGATGCTGGCCAGGTGAACCTCTTGGCTGACGTTATGTTCTGGCTGGAGCCTGGTTATGAGTAATAATGATATAGTAATGCTGGACACGAAAGCAGGATCACATATGAACATAGTTTTATATTAAATTGTACACAGCTCCTGAGAGCTTACATACAGATACAATACACATCATAGTGTTATGCCAAATGCTTTAGTTGTGTATGAAAGCTCTTGATGTATGAATTCCAAAGACACTCTGTTCACCTAATACTTGCATATGAAAGACTGCCACTAGGTTCTTTCATGTGAGATATTCTTAACACCGCAATCAACATACTTAGTTCCAAAATGCTGATTTCTTGGGGTGTATGAACTAGAGGATTTTTTAGACCTTTGCAGCTGCAGAAGTGGTTCAATGTCATGTTGTGTATTTCTCCAGTGCCACATCAGGTCAGTGAATAAATCACCAAGAGAATTATCTCATTTCCATGATTATGAAATCCTCATCACTGAAAATATACAAATACTGCTCAATGTCATATGATAATCAGAAACTGTGCAACAATGAAGATTTCCCCACAAACTCCATAGATAACTACTCCAGAGTAGTTGTGCACATCAGATGGAAACTTGCTACCCTCCAGTGAATGTGAGGTATGAGTGAAGGTCGGCAAGATGTCACCTGTTAACGTTAATTGTCTGATATTGTAATTAGTTATCTCTTGCCAGAAGGAGCTGCATTTCCTATAATTGTCATGATGGTATTGCTTTCACTTGGCAGGAAAGACCCAAGGAGTTTCAGACAGTTAAAGGGTGCCCACAACACTTAATGCATGCAAGATTACTGCACAACTTTTACAACCTTGAAAGATGCCCCAGCTATAGGAAGCAATGGTTAGGCACAAAAGCTCTCCTTCAGTAGTAGACCTCTGTTTTCATATGAAGCAGGATCTGTAACTAAAAGACATGGCCTATATTTAAGGCACTGTGCTACAGTAACTGGGAAAACTCAGTAATCATTAACTCTTTGTCTTCCTACTGACAGGCTTTTTCCATTTGGACTGCACAGTGCACTGTATATCCCCTGTATTGCTATGTGACCTGGAGCTATGGTAGCTCTACTAACAGAAGGGTCTGTAGTGACTGCAGCATGGGAGTTCAGGCTCCAGGTTGTATTTCTGGTGCTGCAGAGTGGAGACCTGTGTCCGTTACATACACTAACCTGTCTGTATGTAGACAGGTAACCTCCAGAGAGGAGAATCTAGCTTAGTTAGGTAGGGCTATTCCAGCAGAAAGTCTTGCTAACCACTGGAACATCAGACATTGCTGGGAGTGTTGTGGTGTGACACTGTGATTACATTGCAAATGCATGGCATTAAAGATTCTGTGGCCTGTGACCCTTTCATTTTACTTCTTAGGTTCATTACTCATGTAACCAAATACAAGTGGTGTGACACATATGTTACAATGCAGTGCTGGGTAAGTACAAGTTGACTAGTACCAAAAATTATTTTTGGGGGGATGGAAAAGTTGCTTAATTGTAGCTTGCCCAATGCTATTGGTATTTATCAGATAAGATGCAATCCAAAGCTGCTTCTTTCTTCTTGTGAATTTCCATATGGCTTCCAATTAACAATCTTCATTCAGATACCTAATCTGTAGTGTTATAGTGCTTCTTTAAAGGCACCCACACTCCATACTTATATCCAGTCTCCATTAATCACTCGTACCTTCATATTTACTACTGGAAAATCCAAATATGTCTTGATGGATTGCAGCACATATTCCATCATCCATACAACAATATTTTACATGATCTGAGACACCAGAGATCAGACATTGCATACTGTTACATCTGTTAACACATTTTTTTTAGTTCACTGCTTCTGGCATTTGCTACAGGAGAGGACTACTATATCATTGTTCTCATGCAATTTTTGTAAAAACTATTGTGTAACTCTGAGTATCTATCACAAAATTCTTTGCAGTCAACTAAAAGATGAAAATGAGAATTTCATTCCCTAGCAGTGTTCCATACTGTGCATAAATGAGAGATTTTGAGCATAAAGTAAACTATGTCATTGAGACCACATTCTACCACATGAACCATTCAATTATGGATTGGAAGCCATCAAAAAGACAGCACTGCAACCCCCTGTTGGCTGTAGGTAAGACTAGGAGAAGCACTAGGCTGGTATTGGACATGAGGGCAATTAATAAAATAATAATCGTGTGAGAATCTGAGCAGAAAATTTAGTTCAACAAGTACAGTGGAGCCAAGGATCAAGTACCTCATTTCCATCAATTTGAGTATGTCGTATCGACAGATAAGTCTAAACAGAGCTCCTGTAAAGTACACTGCTTTTATTTCTGCATGTCATACCTATCCGTTTAGAATGATATCAGTTACTCTAAACATGAGTGTTGGTGTGTTTATAATAACATTACATGATGTGTTAGGCCCAGAATTACTACAAAGAATTACTTTATATGTGGGTGATTTGATGAATGCCACACAAATTTTGGAAGTGCACATGTCATTGGTAGAGAAAGTTTTAGAATACTTTCAGCAATATGATGTTAAAGGCAATATGAAAAAAAAAAAACAACAAATTTTCTAGACAGAGAGAGATAGATAGAGAGAGAGAGATAGAGAGAGAGAGAGATAGAGAGAGAGAGAGATAGAGAGAGAGAGATAGAGAGAGAGAGATAGAGAGAGAGAGATAGAGAGAGAGAGATAGAGAGAGAGAGATAGAGAGAGAGAGAGAGAGAGAGAGAGAGAGAGAGAGATAGAGAGAGAGAATGAATAAATTTCTTCTGGCACATTATTATGCCTCAATATATCGTAATTGACAAAACAAAAATACAAAGAGTTCATAACTTCCCAGTATACCAAACAGGTGCAGTTAAAAGTATCTTCAGATTTAGCCAATGAACATTGTCATTTTGTTCCAAACCAGTTTTTATATGCAGAACAATTACAAAATTTTGTTCGCAGACTGATCCCTTAGATTGGGTCTGAAGTAATCCAGTCTGCTTTTAATAAGATCAAAGATGCACTAGCAAATAAACAGTTGGTGTACCATATGAATGTCCCAGGATTTTTGCTTGACAACTGATGCTTCATTTACCAGGTTGGGAGCTTCTCTCTTCCAAATTAGGGGTTTAGATGGTAGATGAAGTGTCTGTACACTACCCTTTCCTAATGGGCCTACACAGCCATTTAATATGAAGTTGTCACAATTATGTACCCTTTCAGGAAATTCCACCACTATTTTTTTGATAATTACACCAAAGTATATTGTGGTTACCAACCTTTAAGCTTTCTTCTCAGTTGCAAATTAGTGTATGCAGAAGTGGTTCACTTCAGTAATACAATTTAAAAATAGTTTGTCATGGAACAGAACAATGTAGTAACTGACACATTACCATGTTTACCTGAAGAAATATCCAGTAACTTTTGCTCTGAGGGATGAAGCTCTAAATATAATGTCTTTCTGGTGCATGATAACACTTATTGTCTGTGTTTCATGTCAGCAGCAATGTGTGTCATCTCCAAGACAGGAATCCTAGGTGGAGAGAAATCAGAATACAATCTGCACTTGACCCACCTAAGACACTAGTTAGATACTATGTTCTTCACAATAATGTATCATTTTGTTGTTGTTTTACCCAGTATAACTGGTGTAATTGCATTCCAGAGGACAGCCTGGAGAACCTAATCTTGTACATCCATTAAGCACTGGGGATCCTGAAGTGGTTAAATGTGCTGAGAAAATCAATGGCTATTGCTATTTTCCTTACCTGTAAAAGAGAGTAAAATGGATTATCCACAAACATCTACTCTGTCAATGTGTGAAACCTCCAAACTGTGGCTCTGAAGGTGAGCTCCACCCAGTCTGGGTGGAAGAAGAGATTTAGGTGACATTACCTCATGCTCTAGAGTTTGCTTTCCAGTTACGGTCCTCTGCTGCTGTGCACATTCAAATCACCCACTATATGCACAGGCACTCATATTAAGCTAAAGTTTAGGAGCACTGTGCTGCCACAAAAAGCTGAACACAGGTTGTAAGTCAGCTGGAGTGAGACGTGGGCTGCCAGATTCACTTGAAGGACACAGATCTCTAGTGTGCCTGGTGAACTGAAGAGATCAGCAACGAAAAGTTATAGTTTATTATCTAGAAAAATGTATTTTAGTATAGAGGTCTAGTAGGTACAGGTAGTACATATACATAATAAAGATGGGATGGCAGGCATGATTGTGGAATGAGGACACAGTAGCATGTTCTGTTTCCCACAACCTACATGAATGCATTTGAAATGTCAGATGAGGAATCATAATTCAGGTCTTAGATATGGTAGCCAGGTAAGCTTGCAGCTCAGTAATATCACAGACAAAAAATTTAGAGCAGCCAGCTACTAGTCAGACTTGGGACAAACTATATGATATGAGATTCAAAACTTTCATGGCTTTGTTGACATTTTCTATCGTAAGTGGCCACGATTTCTTTTTTATATATGAAAAGTGGTCAAAACACTTCATCATAAATTTTAGTATTTCTATCAAACAAAGATTTGATAGATTCATCCACATTAGTCCATGTTGATGTAATTCAATAGCTGAAGTGAAAAACGTATAAGTAGTTTATCAGATGATAGCGAAAATCAAAAGATCCTAATTCCCAACACTAAAATAATATGGACACTTGCAAAAAACATAAAAATATATGTGGACACTACATTAAATGGCGAAAATGTGTGGATGTCAGCATAAATGACGGGGAATGCTATGTTTTGATGTAGCAAAACATTTATAAAGATTTGATATAGCACTATGGCAACAAAGGAGTTACTACCGTAATTTTGTGTTTCCTTGTTAGAGTTGTGGGGCATTTCACTAGCAGTGCTATCATGTATAAACACCGCTGTGTTTCAGTCTTCCATATAAATCTGACCACTAACAAAATCTCTAACCTTGGCTATGGTGTACAAAAGAAGATGTTTCTGTAAAGGATAACAGTTCAGGGCTGTAAGAGTTTAGATTAGTGAGGTTTCTCGCTTTAGGCCCAAGAGTGTCCTGCAGTTGTAACTAAGTGAAGGCAGCAGCTTCTAAGCAGTCAGTGTATTAATTACATGTCACAAAGTACAATCAGTAAGTCTATAATAACTGTTCCACATTCAGTGCCATTCTGCTCCAGATAACTTTACTTCTGCTCTTATGTGTTACCTTCTTTAGGACCGCCTGAATCTTTTGAAGTGTGTAGATTGTTGTTTTTTATGGATCACACCTACAGATATCTATTATGAGGTTTGATGTAAGAAAAAGAAAGATTAATTTCTACATCTACATCTACATCCATCTACATCCATACTCCGCAAGCCACCTGACGGTGTGTGGCGGAGGGTACCCTGAGTACCTCTATCGGTTCTCGCTTCTATTCCAGTCTCGTATTGTTCGTGGAAAGAAGGATTGTTGGTATCCTTCTGTGTGGGCTCTAATCTCTCTGATTTTATACTCATGGTCTCTTTGCAAGATATACGTAGGAGGGAGCAATATACTGCTTGACTCTTCAGTGAAGGTATGTTCTCGAAACTTTAAAAAAAGCCCGTACCGAGCTACTGAGCATCTCTCCCGCAGAGTCTTCCACTGGAGTTTATCTATCATCTCCATAACGCTTCTGCGATTACTAAATGATCCTGTAACGAAGCGCACTGCTCTCCGTTGGATCTTCTCTATCTCTTCTATCAACTCTATCTGGTACGGATCCCACACAGCTGAGCAGTATTCAAGCAGTGGGCGAACAAGCATACTGTAACCTACTACCTTTGTTTTCAGATTGCATTTCCTTAGGATTCTTCCAATGAATCTCAGTCTGGCATCTGCTTTACCAACGATCAACTTTATATGATCATTCCATTTTAAATCACTCCTAATGCGTACTCCCAGATAATTTATGGAATTAACTGCTTCCACTTACTGACCTGCTATTTTGTAGCTAAATGTATTCGTAGCTCATTAAAGTTGTCTACATTGAGACTGAATTGCCATACCCTGCACCATGCGTCAATTCACTGCAGATCCTCCTGCATTTCAGAACCATTTTCCATTGTTACAGTACTTGGGCACAGTCAGCTTCAATGATTTTGTGCTGCCTTCTTGCAACCTGTGATTCTGTTCCTGCTCATGCCACATAAAACAGGTAGCTTCATGTTTCTATCTCGGTGTGCACGTGTAAATCTCCACTAGAACACACATGCTACAAAAATATCTGTAGCTAAAAATCTTGGGACATCAAATCTTTGTGTGTGCCTGTGCACAACAAATCAGTTACCCATAGATGAGTCACTGCCTGTCTTCAGTTTTTGTTGTTGTCATGTTATTGTAATTGGTAAATGGTTGCACAATTGTGTTGGTGGCTAGTGCAGGTAGAGGAGACACAGGGATGATAACTGCTTTCAAATAATTGAGGTGTAAGTATTTTATGTTGGAAGTGAGGGACCACTTGAAGTCTGATTCATATGTAGGACAAAAATCCCCAGGGAATCCAAAATGAAGATGATTAATATGTGTCAGAAGGTGTAAGCCTACAACTGTGTGAAATCTTGCAGTTGGAATTAGCCCTTCACTGTTAAATTTGGTTGATCCCACGTGGCTCCCCTAGAAATATCATGTAATGTACAGTTGTCTTGTCAGTTGAAATAGAAAGCTTGGTATAATGTGTGACCTGTGATTAGCGAAAGTCAGAAACTGATGACACACAGTTTCACAGTGGCTGAGGATCCTGCAATTTAAAAAATGCTTTAGAAATAACAATTGACCCCTACCAAATTCCAAAAGCTTGATGTGCCTTTTTAGACTACAAAGAATGATCTCATGCCACATGTGATTTTTAGTATGGTCATATTATTCTTTCAAAAGTACCCTGCTACTTAAATGGAAACTTTTACACATTGCAGTGTACAGTTTTGTAATATGTCTGTGTTGTGGGGACATTATCTGGTGGCAATTAATGCAGATAATCTGAGCTCATTATGTAGCTCTAATTGCGAAAGTACTTTTGTAACGTTCTGTTACCTAAATCTGATGTCGTTATTTTCTCTAAACATAGTTGGCTGTGAATTACATGTTGAGATTGTCAGACAATTTCTTCCATAAGCGAAACCTTGTAGTTTATAAATTTTTGGCTTGAAATTACTGTATGTTCAATCTCAGAAATGTCTGAGAAGGATTTTTAAGCATTTTTTAAATTATTATACTTGGAAACAATTACAAATAAGTGTATTGTTCAAATTTTGTAGCAGTATAGGCTAAGTAAAATCCTTCTAATGCAGATGACAAATTGATGTGTTATGTAGGTACTGTGCATGAAAACTGCTAGCAGTGAATAGTCTAAACAGACAGATGTGTCTCAATAATGTCCAGTTTCAGAAAATTATCTTACCATGAAAGATGCTTGTTGGTTATGTTTACAATAAGACAGGCCATTCATTATATGCTATTTCTCACAAAGTAAATCTGCAGTTGCCAACCCACACAATTTCAAAGTATGTGAACTACCTACATTAATTGTATAGAAGTTCTCATTGCTTGTCAAACCTCAGTCCATGCAAACATGTTCAAGATATGTTACTTGGTGCCTCCATATGCACAACAAAAAATGACACACACACACACACACACACACACACACACACACACACACACACACACACAAGCCACAGTTGTTAGACTTAGGAAGGTGAATGATGTTTCCAGGAGAATAAAGCATGGGGAAAATGTCTTGCATATCCAGTTTCTTCTACACCATTGTATAGAGTTGCATTCATCTTATCCCAACAGTATGTTCCTTTGTACATAGTGTGTTATAAATTTCTGTGCATGTTTCAGAGTTGTGCTTACATATAGCTCCTTCCACATCTGCATCCCTAACAGTTTTTTTTTAAATCACTGATTGTTTCCCTACTAGGAACTGATATGTGGATTATGCTGATTTAGGTACCCCAAAGTGTTCCACAGGTATGACTAGTGCGTACCTGCATTATCTGTTAAGCCCTCTGACTCTTGATCAGTCTTGTAGAAAAGCTGTAAACTCATTTACAGATATTGTGCAAATGATGTACACTATACAGTTTTATACTAACATGACTTTTTTCCATATTTATTACCACCAGAAAATACTATGCACATCCAATGCTTCTATGCAAGTAAATTTGCTCATCAACCAGCCTACCCCTCTCTCCTGTGACACAGTACCACAGTAGCAAATGCAATCACTGTCTGAAGTTACAGTAATTCCTAGATGCAATATTTTCAGTATAGTTGGACAAAAACTAACATTCCTTGTGTAGAAAATGCTCACAGCAGTTCCAAGACATATGTTTATTAGATACTTGGTGTAAGGTGCTTTGTCAATGGCCACATCTATACTAGTGAAATTGGGTACTGAACTCCACTGCTGGTTTTTCTGATGGGTGTGAGGAAGATGATGGGAATGTGTCCATGGATGTCTCCTGGTGTCAAAATAGCAACATTTATTAATAAACAGCAATATATTGGTTGTGGGCACTCTAGGCGAGGGTTGCTTCCATTCCAAATATTTTTGGTGGTGACAGAGGTGACTGGTGGATGTTCACAAATGTGCCAGCTGCTGCATCTGTAATTGCATTGCCAGTGGCACTCCAGCCTTCCAGGACATTTTGCTGCAGCTGGAACAACTCACTGTGGGACTCAGTCATGCTGGCAACTGGGGGGTGTGGCAGGACAGATCAGTGCCCTGTCTCAGCAGACATCCCCAGCACCGACACTCTGGTGTGAATGGGCCAGTGTCCCTGGCCCTGCCCCAGTCACGGTGTTCAAGCCAGCAGCATCCAGGATAATGCCGACAGTGCATTATCACAAAGCACCCCAAGCAATGGCTCCAAAGACAGTGTCCTAAGATAATTAAGGCTGGATAGTTATGGCAGTGGAGTCACTCTGGCAGCTCCTGGGAAACTACCTGCATTATGACAGTGACTATTACAATGATTGTGATTGCAGTTACAACTCTGAACTGGTGGTGGTGGTAAGTAACACGGCTCTGTGTCACTCAAACACCTCAAGACAGATGATGTCGATGAGTGGGCTGCCGGTCCTTAAATGTGGCTTTCTTGCTGGTCTGCTGTTTTTCTTTCCCAGTGGGTCAGGGGAATATTCTGGTGTTGCTCGGCTGGCCTGTCTGATCCAATTACTGCCTCGATGTTGGTGCCCTGGCTTGCAGTGAGCTGCTTCTTGTCATTTCTTCTCCTGTATGGTGAACTGGCTGTTGACACAGCATTATCCTGTGTTACTGTACTCGGCACTCCACCGACCAATTATGCCACAGTATCATAGCACTGAACTGCGCAACTGAGTGTAACACACACAGATTCAGGCTCCTAATACTCCTTCACTTTTTAACTATCTTTATTATTCCAAATTCCTAGCTTTAACTAATTTAATCACTCTCATCTTTCAACACACTATAGTTTGTTCAGTCCCCAATCCAAAAATTGTATTGCTTTCAGTTTTAGAGTAAACAGGGGTAGAAGTCAACTTCCTCATTAGTGTGGTTCCTGAACTCACCTCTAGGTTTTTAATATGGGAATATGTATAGCGTATTGTATACTCTTTACCAATAAGAACAGTAGTTGGGTTTTTAAAGTGAAGGTGTGCATCTTTCATAAACTTGTTCTATAGTGAAAAATTATACTCTTTGCAAAAATAATGTGTTGCTAATGCTTTATCAGGAATGATGATATTATTAGTTTTATATTTCAATGTACTGAAAGCATATGAAGACTGATCAATTTGTAATACAGAATGGGCTTATCGTTGTTTTTTGAAAATGTTTTCATGGGATACATCTTATCAGTGGAACATGATTCCACACATTTGCCAAAACACTCAAATCAAGTATTACCAAGGCACCACCTGATTTTCATCTGTAGGATGATTCTTCCTCTATGGACCTCCTTACTTCATTCAGATATATTGATTTAGCACAAACTGAACAGTCAACCAACAGCTTGAATGTATCTTTATCAACAACAAAATTTAATTTTACAACATTTATGAGACATCACATTTATTGTATGGATAATTGTTCATACAATAACATTGTTGTTGTTGTGGTCTTCAGTCCTGAGACTGGGTTGATGCAGCTCTCCATGCTACTCTATCCTGTGCAAGCTTCTTCATCTCCCAGTACCTACTGCAACCTACATCCTTCTGAATCTGCTTAGTGTGTTCATCTCTTGGTCTCCCTATACGATTTTTACCCTCCACGCTGACCTCCAATGCTAAATTTGCGATCCCTTGGTGCCTCAAAACATGTCCTACCAACCGATCCCTTCTTTTAGTCAAGTTGTGCCACAAACTTCTCTTCTCCCCAATCCTATTCAATACCTCCTCATTAGTTATGTGATCTACCCACCTTATCTTCAGCATTCTTCTGTAGCACCACATTTCGAAAGCTTCTCTTCTCTTCTTGTCCAAACTAGTTATCGTCCATGTTTCACTTCCATACATGGCTACACTCCATACAAATACTTTCAGAAACAACTTCCTGACACACAAATCTATACTCGATGTTAACAAATTTCTCTTCTTTAGAAATGCTTTCCTTGCCATTGCCAGTCTACATTTTATATCCTCCCTACTTCGACCATCATCAGTTATTTTGCTTCCCAGATAGCAAAACTCCTTTACTACTTTAAGTGTCTCATTTCCTAACCTAATTTCCTAACCTAATTTGCTCAGCATCACCCGATTTAATTCGACTACATTCCATTATCCTCATTTTGCTTTTGTTGATGTTCATCTTATATCCTCCTTTCAAGACACTGTCCATTTCGTTCAACTGCTCTTCCAAGTCCTTTGCTGTCTCTTACAGAATTACAATGTCATCGGCGAACCTCAAAATTTTTACTTCTTCTCCATGAATTTTAATACCTACTCCGAATTTTTCTTTTGTTTCCTTTACTGCTTGCTCAATATACAGATTGAATAACATTGGGGAGAGGCTACAAACCTGTCTCACTCCTTTCCCAACCACTGCTTCCCTTTCATGCCCCTCGACTCTTATAACTGCCATCTGGTTTCTGTACAAATTGAAAATAGCTTTTCGCTCCCTGTATTTTACCACTGCCACTTTCAGAATTTGAAAGAGAGTATTCCAGTTAACATTGTCAAAAGCTTTCTCTAAGTCTACAGATGCTAGAAACGTAAGTTTGCCTTTTCTTAATCTTTCTTCTAAGATAAGTCATAAGGTTAGTATTGCCTCACGTGTTCCAACATTTCTACGGAATCCAAACTGATCTTCCCCGAGGTCCGCTTCTACCAGATTTTCCATTCGTCTGTAAAGAATTCGCGTTAGTATTTTGCAGCTGTGACTTATTAAACTGATAGTTCGGTAATTTTCACATCTGTCAACACCTGCTTTCTTTGGGATCAGAATTATTATATTCTTCTTGAAGTCTGAGGGTATTTCACCTGTCTCATACATCTTGCTCACCAGATGGTAGAGTTTTGTCATGACTGGCTCTCCCAAGGCCATCAGTAGTACTAATAGAATGTTGTCTATTCCCGGGGCCTTGTTTCGACTTAGGTCTTTCAATGCTCTATCAAATTCTTCACGCAGTATCATATCTCCCATTTCATCTTCATCTACATCCTCTTCCATTTCCAAAATATTGTCCTCAAGTACATCGCCCTTGTATAGTCCCTCTATATACTCCTTCCACCTTTCTGCTTTCCCTTCTTTGCTTAGAACTGGGTTTCCATTTGAGACCTTGATATTCATTTAAGTGGTTCTATTTTCTCCAAAGGTCTCTTTAATTTTTGTGTAGGAGTATCTATCTTACCCCTAGTGAGGTAAGCCTCTACATCCTTACATTTGTTCTCTAGCCATGCCTGCTTAGCCATTTTGCACTTCCTGTCGATCTCATTTTTGAGACGTTTGTTTTCCTTTTTGCCTGCTTCATTTATTGCATTTTTATATTTTCTCCTTTCATCTATTAAATTCAGTATTTCTTCTGTGACCCAAGAATTTGTACTAGCCCTCGTCTTTTTACCTACTTGATCCTCTGCTGCCTTCACCATTTCATCCCTCAAAGCTAACCATTCTTCTTCTACTGTATTTCTTTCCCACATTCTTGTCAATTGTACCTTTATGCTCTTCCTGAAACTCTCTACAACCTCTGGTTCTTTCAGTTTATCCAGATCCCATCTCCTCAAATTCCAACCTTTTTGCAGTTTCTTCAGTTTCAATCTGCAGTTTCAATCTGCAGTTCATAACCAATATATTGTGGTCAGAATCCACATCTGCCCCTGGAAATGTCTTAAATTTAAAACCTGGTTCCTAAATCTCTATCTTACCATTACATAATCTATCTGATACCTTTTAGTATCTCCAGGATTCTTCCTGGTACACAATAACATTACAGTACATAAATTTAACAAGATATCAGTCCTACTGGCACAACATTCATGTTCTTTAATTTAAATTTTTCATAATTAAAACTACTTTATTTCTACATGAGATGCTGCCTTTGTTACCAACAAATTCCGTTATTATAACATGAAACACAATATTTTTTAACATTAACAATGTTCCTAACAAGCCTAATCACACAGTTTGATGCTGGAATCACACCCAATGTAAAATAATCTCCACTAAACATTAACATTTTATTGCATTAATGAAGTGTTCATAATAGAGTTATGTGGTAACTGTTTCATATAATAGCAACTCAGCACTGTGTTATACAATACCTAGTAGGTGACACATGTGCTTTGAATTAATATAAATTTTGATAGAAGCTGTTTTTCTTGTAGAATTCCAGAAATTTCTTTTGAGCTGGCTTACGTTGGAGTGTGACAGACTAACTTTGACATTGCTTTTCCCTGGCATTCATCCACTGGTTGTTAGGAAAGTGTCATCTTTAACAAATCAATAACAGCAAGAAATCTGGCACCTCCCTTGTGCCTGATTTACAATGCAAAACAACGTCTAGAGAACAACCTCATGTTAACAACTACAGCAGATTGATAGCAGCAGTGGATCAGTAAGAGAAATAAGTCACTGAAAGCATGGGGATGGCAATAGGAACATGGGTCTCCATTTACTTATCTCACGATGGTGATCATGTTGTACATGCATCAGATTGTAGAACACATGCCACATGATAGCTTCGTGCCACAGTAAACAGCAACAGGTTCCTGGAAGCTCATAGGCCTATACATTCATATTACACTGGCTTGAAAAATATAAGGACAAAGCAAATTTTGCATGGTGTAACAGCCAAATAACATACCTCAGAGAAACTGTACATACAAATAATTAATTTAGTATTCTACAGAAGGCAACTGAAAGAGAAACTGACAAACAGAAATGATGCTTTCATTCAAAGAAAATAAGTACACTGAAGTGGCCATGATTTATGAACATCCTCTGGCTTACAAAAGACAGAACATGGTTCTTAATAGGGTGTGTGATCAAGAATGAGAATGCATGATCTGCAATGTGTACCCATTTTGGCACAAGGTTGGTAAAGAGTTCCTGTGTACAGTGTTCCATTCCTCCTCCAGTGCAGCTAACAATAGCTAGATGCTGATTGGTGCATGTGGCCATGCTACAACGCATCTCCCCAACATGTTCGATAGGGCCTAAGTCAGGGGAACATGCAGGATAGTCCATTCGTCAGATATCCTTGCATTCCAAGATCTCCACATGCACTGTTCGGTGCAGTCAGTCGGTGAAGTCACAGCCGAATGCACTCCTGAAAAAGCAAACATTGGGAAGAAGTACTGTGTCACAGTGGTGTTGTCTGGTCAGTATACTGTGTTCAAAGATTTGAAGGCAGTATGCCCTTGCAACATTGTGCCTCTTACATCATGACAACTAGACTACCAAAATGATGATGTCAGGCAATGTTGGTGAGATGCATTAGTGCTCTCACCAAGAGGTCACACATATTGCATACAGGAACATTGTTGAACATGATCAATTTGGTGGTTGAGGTTTTAGGGCATCGACAGTGATAATGTTGCGTGGGCATATTGCCTGCTAATCATTGAACACAGTTCACTTACAGGTCAACGTCTTTGTGGCACTACTCCTTCTATACCCCTGCCTTTCCAAGAGTGCATTTGGCCCTGACTTCATTTTTATGGAAGACACTGCAGGACTGTATCTAACAGCACAGGTGCAAGAGCTGTAGGTGTGAGAAGATATTTGACCAGTGGGATAGCTTGCCCATTCCCCTGCTTTAATTCCCATGTAGCATGGCTGGATGTGTTGGGGAGACATACTGCAGCGCATCCACATGCACAGTCAACTGTCCTGCAATTATCGACAATGCTGATGAATGGAAAGCTCTACCATAAGAACTACATACCAAATGTGGGGGCAGAATGCCACCACATTGCGGAGCACACATTGCCATCCATGGTGATCACAAGAGACGCGTGCAGCCTATTGTCATTTCTAAGAGTTCTTATTGATTCTGAAAAAATCCTTTTCTTAAGATAACACATTTAATCTCCAACTAAAGTATATAACTTTACCTCATAACTGAACAGACACTTTACACCATAATGAGAACACAAGATTGATTCTTTAACTTAAGAACTTTCTCTTGCTCCTCCTTTTTTCTTGGGGGGGGTGGGGCAGCGGGATGCACTGTCAATACCACACTGACTCCCAAGAGGAAGAAAAAAAAATTACACCACCAAAGATTATAAGCTATGGAATAAGCTACATGCAAAGAAAAAACAGTTAATTACTAGTATCTACAAAAACTGTTTTTGCCTTTCTCTTATCCTGCAAAATATGACTAGTGTGTGATAGTGCCCACCACCATCCCACAGAAATATGGGCTGAGGTAGTAAATAATCTGTAGCATACGCTGTAATCTAAGATACGTTGGTATGTGGCAATCTGTTTGTGTGGCTGAAAAGAGACTACCCCATAAATCAGTCTTTTAATTAGATTGCATTCAAAGTTTCCTCCTGTGAATGTACAAACCATTATGAATACAACAAAATATGCTGTAAGTGTGTTCCTTTACCTGCCATAGGCCTAGACAAAGAAACAGGATATACGGTAAGCATTTTCATGCAGCAAAGCAACTTACACAATATTAACAAAGGAATGGCATCCATCATAAGCATGTTCTTAAATTAACTAACAGATAATTGTTAATGATACATGCACAACATTACAGTACATCATATTATATTGACTACTTTTATCGCCTGTCCTTTGTACACTCATGTGTTTTCATGTGTGTTGAGAGTCATCACAAATCTGACACTTGCAGTCAGTGGTAAATGCATTTTCCATAAGTTATGACTTTGGGCAAAAATCTTTCCAAACCATTACACATTTGATATTTAATTATACCCTGTGAGCCAGGATAATCTATAAAATATGCCACTCATAACAGAATGGTTTCATTGGCTGATTGTAACTTCAGTTGTCATTGGATAACTGTGAAATTGAGCAAATATCTTTGGAGTGGAATGCATTTTAGTCCGATGAAATAGGTACCCATGCCATCTGCAATCCTTTCACAACTGTACTTCTGGCTGACTCTAGCATTCACTGCTGCAATCACTGAAAGTTTCTTGTTACTGCTGGTGTTTCTAACGAATTTACAAGAATTGTGTGTGCATATTACTATACATTAAACTACATGCAACAAAAGAAAACAAGAAAATTTGAGTGCAGAAAACTACACTGAAACTTCATAGTTACAAAACTTGGTTTGAGGACTGAAGCACTTAAAAATCTCTCCATTAGGGTGCATAAACAGTGGAAACAATCAACTCTGTCCATTCACTGGGGCCCCTGTAAGGATCACAGGTTAATGTTTTGAGTACTCTTTATTGGGTTCCCTTCCATGTGATGGTGGACAGTTTTCAAATTCAAGAGTGAGGAATGTCTATGTTGCACTGGTATATTTAAGACTTGGAGCCATCTTTGTAATCATATGATGTAATTGTTCCTACAAGGCACTTCTCATAGCTGGATAATGCGATAAATATTAACAAGCTGACAGTAAATATTACTCCAACTTGTAAAATCTGGGAATCTAATAACTTTTCCCCTGCATTTTTTTATGTTGGTCCCATCTTAATCATTATCCTCCCCCTTCTCCTACCATTAAGAGTTTTGACTTTCCAACCTCTACCACAGGTTTCTACATCAATTTTCAAAATTATTCACATGGAAACCAAATTGTGTTCTTTCTCATGTTTAACCTGTACAGTAATGCATAACAAAACTGTTTTGCACCCTAAATGCCTTTGGGTTCATTTAGAAAAAGATTTTTCATTTTTAGGTCTGCTTTCAAAATGGTTTCACAATGTTTCATCACCAGAGTGGTGGGGAGAGTGTTGTAGCTGGAGCAAATCTTTTCTGGCTGGGGCTTTGGTCAAGTGAAAGATTTTTAGAATCATACCAAGAAATGTAGAATAGAATCTGCCATAACCTGCTTTGGTCATTTTCGACTGTTTTTCTTGTTTTGAGTCATGGGTGCAGCTTTTGTAAATGTGAAGTAATCTACTTATTTAAGTGATGTAAAATACTTTACAGCTATTTGGGATAACTTGTTCATTCTTCAGTTGCAGAGATATAAGGTGAGTAAAATCAACATTTTTTTTAAATGTATCACATAAAACATGGACTCATCTGTCCACGTGTCATCAGTCATGGAAGATGATGAACATTGAAACAGGAGGTGTTCTTGTACCTTGCTGATATTTGCCAACTAAGTTTCTTTAACATTTAAATAATTTTCCTTCTTGAAAATGGAGATTTGTGTTCGAAGCATAGCAGGTATTTCAACATATTTTTGACTTGTAACTGATTTTTATATATTAATTCATAAAATGATATTGCTTACTTATTATTGGAGTATTGCGGATTGATAATGTAACACAGACCACCAAATACAATACTGATGTAATTTTCCCAAATATAAAACTTTTAAATTTTGATAGAATATTTGCCCTCAAAAGGCAAAGGTCCAGAACTCAATTCATCAAACAGTTTTAACCTGCTAGGAAGTTTCATATCAGCACACACTTTGCTGTAGAGCAAAAAATATGTTCTATTGTAGTTTGATAAAGTTTCCGAATTTGTAAATTCTGAAAAAATTTTGTCAAAATATAATTTCCAAGTGTTCATCCAATGCAATAATCTCATTTAATTGGTTTGGCTTAAAACATTGACATTCACTTATGTGCTTTTGCAAACGAAATCGAATGTGGATGAATGTATCACAGAAAGTAAATCAGGATCTAGTTGTGAATAAAATGACAATGGTAGGCTTGATATAGATACTAAATTTGGTTTCCTGAAAGAAAAAAAAATGTGAGCATGATTTGCAAGATTAATTCCTCAAACTTCTGCAGAAACAGCATAGATTGATTGAGAACTCCATCTGACCTGCACGGCTGGAGGTACATCTACATACTCAACAAGCCACTGCACAGTGCTTCGTAGAGGGTACATTATACCACTACTAGTAGTTCCATTTTCTGTTCCAGTCTAAGATAGTGAGAGTGGAAAACAAATGATATATTTCTCCAAATCTGTCCTAAATACTCAAATATTATGTCATAGTCCCTATATGAAATGTTTTTTGGCAGCAGTAGGATAGTTCTGCAGTCAGCTTCAAATGCCAATTCTCTTAACTGTCATGTTCTTAGAAATGCATGTCTTCTTTCCTCCAGGGATTCCCATTTGAGTTCCCATAGCATGCCCGTAACACTTGCATGCTGATGAAACCTGCTAGTAACAAATCTAGCACCCTGCCTCTGAATTTCTTTAATGTCTTACTTCAGTCTGGCCGGGTGCAAATCCCATTCCCTCGAACAGTACTAAAGTGCAGGTAACACTAGAGTGCTATATGCAGTCTTCTTTACAGATGAACCACACTTCCTTAATTGCTCCCAATAATCCATGGCTGACCATTTGCCTTCCCTATCGCTATCTTCATAGGTACTGTGGGATGCTTGGACTTGCAAAGTCTGGTACCATTTGATGAGGACAGGAAGTAACCTTTTCATAGTAACAGCATTCTCGTTTCTCATGCTTTTTAGTTAAATATCTGATGTTACAAACCTCTGGAACATGAAGTAATGAAAAATACTATGTCAAAAATTGTTACTATTAAGGTGCATTTATAAACATACAAAATTAAAAATAGCACAAATACATGCAATGTATACTACAGGGCATTTATTACGGGTTGTCTGTATGTTGGGGTGCAACTTACAACAGCTATGGTGACAGAGACCATACTGGATTTCAGTTACTTGTTTCAGATGGTGAGAGGATTATGTGTGCCATCATTCTGAACTGTCTCTTTCTCAGAAATAAACATGTGAAATCTGTTTTGAGAAACCTTTATTAGTGTAGGAGTTATGACCTGTTAAAATTTGGGACAGTTGGCAAAGCCGGTATTGCAGTATGTGCTCAATAAGACCACCATTGTGCCAAACCTTCATTGCCAGTCATGATGCACACATCACCAGATCTGTGGGTCCAGCTGTGAGACCAGGGCACCATGGTGGCCTTCTGATAAAATGCCTCCTATGTATCCTGTGACCTACAAACTGTTTTAGCCAAAAACAGTCTGACTTCAGTGGCATATTGGGGAGGTACACAGTCTCATTGGAAGGTGGTTGGGGTATCACCCTCTGATTCATCAGTGTTGGAAGCACATAACCATGGAACATATTAAGATACCTCACCCCATTCAAGGTTCCGCCAATAAACACTGGAACCATGATTTTTGTCCCAAATCCCACATAAAATCATAAATTTTTCACCACCAGCACTTTTCAAGAGGTCCATGCAAAAGGGAGTTTGCATCTGACAAGTAAAAAAGATTTTCTTCTCCTTGTAACTAAAAAGTAACTTTGTCACTGAAAAACACCTGTCAAGTGAAGTTAGGATTCCTATTACACTGATCAAAAGCCTCTTCTACGAATTGCACCCGCCAATCAGGGTCACCCTCAGATCTGGTACTGAGACTGTAGCTTATCTGGTGTCAAAGTTTTAAGCTGCATGTGTTGTAAACACACCAATGGCACCTGTATATTTCTGAGAGCCAGTTCATGCTGTGACTTGGACTATCCACAAATGGTGTCAAAATTTCTGTTGCCGACTCTTCATCAGTGGTTGTTCTTGGATGTTCAATGCATGGCTTGTCAAGTAACTTGGACACTGTCCTGCATGAAATACCATTTCTCTTAGGATGCTGGGCATTGAAGAAGTCCGCACCAAACATTATGATACTTCATCCACCTCTCATTAACAAAATTTCACCATGACACACAGTAGGGACACAATGAATCACCTGCAACAAAAAGCAGAATTGACCACCTCCTAGCAGTTTCAAACTTGAACAGGCCATAACTCCTAGACACAGAGACAGCTGAAGAGAGACTTCACATGTGTGTTCTTGATAAAGGGGCATTTCAAAATGATGTGCTACATGAATGAAACCCTCAATACTAGGTACCCACACACAACTCTGAAACCTGATACTGCATATTTCACATGGACTCTATGGCAGAAAAAAAGGAAACTCACAGTGGCTGAAACCAACATACTGAACCATCAAATCCATGTTAGATAGGGTAAGCAAATGTTTGCATAACGAAGTCCACAGTAAAACAATGAAAACTCCGGCTCTTACAAGGGGAGGCCACCAATTGTGAAATTCAGATTCGATTCATACTGCGCATAATAAAAGCTCATCGCCAGAGGTGTAATGTGGCAAAGCACCAAGATGCACTTCTAAGCTGTTCTCGAGAAAATTGACAGGTAAAAGAAACCGTTGCGGTGAAATACTCCCTACGATTAACAATTTTCTACAGCGTCGTGGCGCAGCGGTAAGCGGTCGGATTCATAATTGTCTTCATAATGTTTACCACGTATACACTCCTGGAAATGGAAAAAAGAACACATTGACACCGGTGTGTCAGACCCACCATACTTGCTCCGGACACTGCGAGAGGGCTGTACAAGCAATGATCACACGCACGGCACAGCGGACACACCAGGAACCGCGGTGTTGGCCGTCGAATGGCGCTAGCTGCGCAGCATTTGTGCACCGCCGCCGTCAGTGTCAGCCAGTTTGCCGTGGCATACAGAGCTCCATCACAGTCTTTAACACTGGTAGCATGCCGCAACAGCGTGGACGTGAACCGTATGTGCAGTTGACGGACTTTGAGCGAGGGCGTATAGTGGGCATGCGGGAGGCCGGGTGGACGTACCGCCGAATTGCTCAACACGTGGGGCGTGAGGTCTCCACAGTACATCGATGTTGTCGCCAGTGGTCGGCGGAAGGTGCACGTGCCTGTCGACCTGGGACCGGACCGCAGCGATGCACGGATGCACGCCAAGACCGTAGGATCCTACGCAGTGCCGTAGGGGACCGCACCGCCACTTCCCAGCAAATTAGGGACACTGTTGCTCCTGGGGTATCGGCGAGGACCATTCACAACCGTCTCCATGAAGCTGGGCTACGGTCCCGCACACCGTTAGGCCGTCTTCCGCTCACGCCCCAACATTGTGCAGCCCGCCTCCAGTGGTGTCGCGACAGGCGTGAATGGAGGGACGAATGGAGACATGTCGTCTTCAGCGATGAGAGTCGCTTCTGCCTTGGTGCCAATGATGGTTGTATGCGTGTTTGGCGCCGTGCAGGTGAGCGCCACAATCAGGACTGCATACGACCGAGGCACACAGGGCCAACACCCGGCATCATGGTGTGGGGAGCGATCTCCTACACTGGCCGTACACCACTGGTGATCGTCGAGGGGACACTGAATAGTGCACGGTACATCCAAACCGTCATCGAACCCATCGTTCTACCATCCCTAGACCAGCAAGGGAACTTGCTGTTCCAACAGGACAATGCACGTCCGCATGTATCCCGTGCCACCCAACGTGCTCTAGAAGGTGTAAGTCAACTACCCTGGCCAGCAAGATCTCCGGATCTGTCCCCCATTGAGCATGTTTGCGTGAGACGACGCTTCATCCAGTCCCAGTCTGCATGTGCAGCATGAACGCTGGTCCAACTGAGGTGCCAGGTGGAAATGGCATGGCAAGCCATTCTACAGGACTACATCCAGCATCTCTACGATCGTCTCCATGGGAGAATAGCAGCCTGCATTGCTGCGAAAGGTGGATATACACTGTACTAGTGCCGACATTGTGCATGCTCTGTTGCCTGTGTCTATGTGCCTGTGGTTCTGTCAGTGTGATCATGTGATGTATGTGACCCCAGGAATGTGTCAATAAAGTTTCCCCTTCCTGGGACAATGAATTCACAGTGTTCTTATTTCAATTTCCAGGAGTGTAGTTAATGGATATTCCAAAATGTATATTTATAGTGAAAGTTAAACGTTCAAATTAGAATAGAGACCCCATGAACACACATTTGCTGTGGCAGGTATGAAATGTAAACTCCATTGTTACACTTGAAGGACAGATGTTGAATGGGCCAAAATGAGCCGCCGCATAACAGTGTAGTTGCCACCTAACTTCAAAAGGTACATGCAGTCCCTAGTGCAACTTATAACATTGTTGAAAATCAGTGGGTATGTGAGTGCTTTGGTACACCCTGTTAAACAAATGGAAAAATGGAAGCGGTACAATTGAAGAGCGATGCGGGCCCTTCGCATGATAGTGATGTGATCAAACAAGATTCTATACACAGCGAAGTGGCGAAACAACAATTGAAAGATGTGTTGGTGTATTTTGAAAGCCTCCTTCATAACAGGAATCGCATCTCAGCAGAATCGTCATCATCAATCAACGAAGAAGCCATGGAATTAGGGAAGAAATGTTCCAGAATACGCTGCAAATGCTCGCCAAAAAGCCCTCGTTCATGATGAGGAACTTACAGACATTAATGAAATCAATGATAATAATGCCTATGAAGACGTTAAAACGAGTCCCATTGCCAACGAATCATCAGACGAATACAAGCCAGATGAGAAGAAAAAAAAGGGTACGACTATATTTCTCTGGATTACAAAATTAGAGCTGTCAATCTGGCCAAAGAACATCTAGGCTAGAGTCTCGAAACTCTACAAAAAAGGGGTGCTCTTGTTTGGCAAATATGTGCTATTTATCCAGGTGGGAAGAGCAAATCAAACATGGCGGTAGCAAATTTGATAAATATTGTACCATCGATTCATGGGTGCATGATTGCTTCGTTGAAGCTCGACAAAACTTCCAGCAAGTTACTACCAGAAACCTGCAGCAGTGGGCCTTGGGCACTGCAAGTCAGTTCCCAGATTTCAACTTCAAAGCTTCAAAAACATGGGTCACCGAATTTAAAAAGAAGCATGGGATTCGGCAACGGAAAATCACAAAATTTGTTTCCCGGAAAGAGACGGCTACCCAAGACGAAATTTTGGCCGCAGCGGACACATTTTGGATCCAGCTGCGAACGTTGATAACTAACTTTGACAAAGATTTCATTATTAATACTGATCAAACAGTTATGTAAAGAGCTGTTCACAAATGTCATATGACATGATGATAGAATATGATAATCTGATATTTCTTATATAAACGATATTTTTTCATTTTGTTTGTCAGTGTGCAGGTACCAGTCCACGTTCAACAGAACTCTTGCCGAAAAAGGTTAAAGGCTGTCCTGGTAGCCTGAGACGACATGAACAAGGTGACGCATTCGTATACGGCACAATATTCAATCACAATGTCTGGGCGAGTCTTGCCTCTTGTTTTCATGTGCCTCCAAGAGTCCACAGGTACATTTGGATCCAGAGTACAGAAGACAGTCGATGAGTACGCCAAGAAGTATACCAAGGTTGTTATTACATCCTCCAAATCCAGTAAACTAACAAAGGGTTTGTTCATGGTGCTTCTTGCGTAATGCTTTGCAACCATACGTACAAAAGAAAGAATTTCTCCTTCTGATCAACTATTGGGGTGGGCAAACGAACCCAGCGCTATACAATGAGATGTTCCAGGATGATAAGAAGCACTATAAAAGTCATTCCTCCAAAGTGCACTCCTCTCGTCCAACCGTGTGATGTGTATTTTTACCGGCAGATAAAAAATTTTATCAAGTGCCTTCAAAATTGTGCTTTTTTAATCAAGCAAAACCGTGACATCAACTCCAGAGACGATTGTACAAAAATCCAATCCATCGTCCACCACCAATTGTCTTCTCCGAGTTTTTCCAATATGATACGATACACATGGTATGCATCAAACCTGACGAATGATAGAACAGTTTTTCATAATGTCAATCGGGTGTGTACCCCAACAGATAATTTAAAAAAAATTGTTCTTGTAAAAACGCATCGTTTATCAGATGTGCTCGATGTCATGCTGTTTTCTGCTTTCCATGTTTCTATGATAACTATCACTCAGGTTCATGCGATACTCCAGCTACTTCTGGTCACTAATTGTTAATTATGTGCGAGTGTATACCGAACTTTTCAATAGATTGTATCCACTTTAATATTATTTGTGATATTGTATTTTATTTCGAGTATTATTTTTCCACAACAAACGACTTTCAACAACTTATTATATGCATAATTGTTGCAACTGATTGCCATTACACCAACAACCTGAAAACAGCTTTCACATCCCACAACTACCCTCCCGACCTGGTTCAGAAGCAAATTACCAGCGCCATTTCCTCATCCTCTCAAACCCAGAACCTCCCACAGAAGAACCCCAAAAGTGCCCCACTTGTGACAGGATATTTTCCGCGACTGGATCAGACTCTGAATGTGGCCCTCCAGCAGGGATACGACTTCCTCAAATCCTGCCCTAAAATGGGATCCATCCTTCATGAAATCCTCCCCACTCCACCAAGAATGTCTTTCCGCCGTCCACCTAACCTTCGTAACCTCTTGGTTCATCCCTATGAAATCCACAAACCACCTTCCCTACCCTCTGGCTCCTACCCTTGTAACCACCCCCAGTGTAAAACCTGTCCCATGCACCCTCCCACCACCACCTACTCCAGTCCTGTAACCCGGAAGGTGTACACAATCAAAGGCAGAGCCACATGTGAAAGCACCCACGTGATTTACCAACTGACCTGCCTACACTGTGAAGCTTTCTATGTGGGAATGACCAGCAACAAACTGTCCATTTGCATGAATGGTCACAGGCAGACAGTGTTTGTTGGTAATGAGGATAGCCCTGCGGCTAAACATGCCTTGGTGCACGACCAGCACATCTTGGCACAGTGTTACACCGTCCGGGTTATCTGGATACTTCCCACTAACACCAACCTGTCAGAACTCCGGAAATGGGAACTTGCCCTCAGTGTATCCTCTCTTCCCGTTACCCACCAGGCCTCAACCTCTGCTAATTTCAACTAATTTCAAGTTGCCACTGCTCATACCTCACCCTGTGTGTGTGTGTGTGTGGGGGGGGGGGGGGGGGGGGGCGCACATTTGAATTACAAAAAACAAATAATAGTTGCGTGGCGCGAGATTCGATCCGGCGAACTTTGGATTACGAACCCGAGCACTTACCACTGCGCCACGACGCTGTAGAAAATTATTAATCGTAGAGAGTATTTCATCACAAAGGTTTCTTTTAACTGTTGTTTTCTCAACAATGGCTGAGAAGTGCATCTTGGTGCTTTGCCACATTACACCTCTCGCCATGAGCTTTTATTATGCGCAGTATGAATCGAATCTGTATTTCACAATTGGTGGCCTCCCCTTGTTAGTACAAAAACCATGACAAACCAATAATGGTAAACCAATTTATATGACACCTACAACCACTGTCTAACAGTTGCCAAATACTAACAAGAAACTGATAGTGGATGATTTTTTCCATTAATTACAAAGAGTCAAAATAACTGTTGGTAGCTTATCATACACGATTTCTTCGTTCATTGCAACAAGCAATAACTTGCTCATAAATTCCTTTATCACTCACAATGAAATTGATATCCATCCCTTGTCCTAAAAATGTATTGTGCCACTTTTGGTCAGTTTTCATCTTTTCTTCTCATAGCCTTCACAACAGAGCTCATTACCTTATCAAGCAGAGTAAAAGGGAATACTGGGAGCACTTTGTTTCTTCCCTGGGGACATACCTCTCTCCTTTGCAGGTTTTGTCTGTGCTCCGTAGCCTCCTGAGCCGCCAGTGTCAGTCAACTCTGCAGGGTCTTATCCTCCAAGATGCCCTGTGGAATGATCAATCGGTCCTCGCAGAACACCTCGCGATGCACTTCACAGTGGCATCGGCGTCCTCTTCCTATCCTGTTACATTTCTCCAGCAGAAATGCCATGTTTAACAGACCCCCATCTGTTTCAACCTGCACCATGTTGAGCCTTATAATGAACCCTATAGTGAATGAGAATTATTTCAGGCTCTTACCTCTTAAAGAGACATGGCCCCAAGACTTGGATTCCGTCCACAGTTAGATAATCCGAGACGTGGTTGTTCCCCAGAGGCAACACCTCCTCAGGGTTTTCAATGACATTTGGCTCACGGGTGCTTTCTCATCACAATGGCCAGACGGTATAGTTATTCCTGTCCTTAATCTTGGGAAGAACTCAACTTCCCTCGACAGCTACCGTCTGATTATCCTCACCCCTTCTCTTCCCGTTTCTCTGCTTTGGCATTTGAGGTCACACTTTTTCATCTTCCTCCTCCCTGTGTGCTCCTGAAGGCTCCCCCCCCCCCCCCCCCCCCCCACATCTTACACATTACAGGTGACTGGGTAATGCATAATTCCCAGCCCCAGGTCGACAGGTAGGGTTCGCACATACCACTGGGTACAGATCGGGCCCCAGACAGGTGTGATTGCCTGAGCAGCTACCTTCCAAATTGCCAATTTATCCATCTGTCAGGTGTTTGGGAGGTGTGACATGAGGAGTCAGTCAACTTCGGGGGTGCACCCCCTCCTGAAGCGGTCCCACAGTCGGGACGAGTGCACAAACGGAGAAGCTTGCAATCGTGGCGATTCCCTGGCAGTGAGCCAATGCTCTTCAAAATCGACGTCTACAGAACATAAATGGAATGAGACTAAAGATTCAAAGACCCTTCCAGCTGCAACACGGTTCCTCATGGTCTCACATACTGAAGTGTTGGGCATCTGCAATGACAAATCCATGTATTATTCAGAAAGGTGTCGATGCCATTAACCGAACCTGTAAAATCCTGCTTTCATTTGTGGAATGGTGCTTGGCTCTTGTAGACTACTTCTGATTCTCGAGCACGACAATTGCTCACTGCCTCACTTTTCCGCGGCTATCCAGTTCACGTCGAGGCCCACGGAACTCTGAATTCTTCCAGCGGTGTTATTTATACTAGGCCGCTCGACAGTCCGATCGAGGTCAAAATCCGGTCTTACCTCTCTGACCAGGGTGTCATTCCCGTCCGTCAGATGAGGTTAAAGGTAGATTCCTCCTTAGTGCCCTCAAGCACTATTATTCTCACCTTTGATAGAGTGGTGCTTCAGTCTGAGATCAGGGCAGGCTATGAATTTATTACAGTCTGACTGTACATTCCAAACCTGATGCACTGCTATCAGTGTCATCATTTCAACGACACCGGAACATCTTTCTGACACCCAGCCAAATGTTAGGGATGAACTCGGGGCTGCCTGATACAGAGGGGAGAAGGAGGTAAACAAACGCAATGGCTCAAGTTATTGGTTAGTCACAAACCCTACGTTCTCCCATCTGGCACTTTTAGTTCTGTTCTCATTATCCCTTGTCCACGAAGGACATGGCCATGCAGAAATGCGACCTCAAATACAATCTGAGTTTGTGAAATTGCCCAGTGTCGAAGTAACATTACCGTCACCCTGTCCGGCTGTGCGACGCACCATCAGATTCTCGCCTCGAGAGGCAAAGCCGCTTGCTACACAACTGGCAGACCGGAAAGGTCGGGAGGAGAACTCCCGTCAAAACTTGCTTTTCCCTCCAGCCAAACACCACTCTTGTCTTCCTCTGCTAACTGGTGAGGCTCGAAGTAGTCCAACAGAGGTGTGCGGTCTTCTCCTTTGCTGACTTGAAGATCCTCTTAGACTGTGTTGCCACATGATGCCTCAGCCCGGCCGGCCCCCGTGTCGGTAGTACGCACTGCCAACTGTTTCTCTGCATTGGACTTCACAGACTGATAGCACGAGAGAGCCGACATTTTTGTGGACCTCGTGGCCACAGTTGACAGGGTCTGTAGTGCCACCTTGTGCTGTGGGTGGGGATGGGGTGCCCTGGGCAACCTCTGCTGTACTAGATGTGCAGGGGGGGAAGTCATTAACCCGACCTCAGGTGCGACTGAGCCAGCTGGCCAGCTCTCACTTCACTCACTTCAGTGTGGATGGTGAACTGTGTCTACCTACCTTGCCTCAAGGTGAAGGCTGCACAGGCTGCACAGGGTATGCAGGGTCCTGCCAAATTCCGTGCACTTTGCTAATAGATTCCGTGTGCCATCTGATGCTTGTTGGGTAGTGGGGGGTGGGGGTTTGCTGAGCTGGATCAGAATGCATCTTTTGCCAGGATAGTGGCCACTCCTTCGGCAAGATGCAGACGGTCACGTGGGGATAGGGGTTTGTTAGTTATTGGGAGCTCCAAAATTATGCTGGTTGTGTTGCTCCTCAGGAACATAGCAGCTAGGGTGGGGGAGAAGTCCAACATTTACTCAATGTGCGTGCAGGGGGGCCTTGTCCAGAATGTGGAAGAGGCTCTTCCAGTGGCTATCGAGTGTGTGAGGTGCAGACACCTACAGATTGTTGCACGTGTTGGCACCAACGGTGCCAGTCATCAGGGTTCCGAGGAAATCCTTGGGTCCTTTCGACAGCTAGCTAAATTGGTGTAGGAGCTCTCCATCTTTCGAAGAGTGGAAGCCGAGCTGATGATTTGCACCATTGTACCCAGGGTGGACTGAAGTCCTCCGGTTTGGAGTGGAGTGGAGAATCAAACCGGAGGTTATGTCGCCTCTGTGATGAAAATTGTTGTAGATTCCTTGACCTACGCTATGGGGTGGACGATTGTAGGACTCCCCTTGATAGATCAGGGATGCACTACACACAGGAATCAGCTACACGGATAGCACAATACTTGTGGCATGCACATGGAAGTTTTTGGAATTGGTTCCTTCCCATGGGAAACAAATCATTGGCCTGAAAAATTACCAGTTCATAACACTGATGCGGGAGTGCCAACTGTAAAAATTGTTAGTTGGCGTAAACAGGTCATTCCAAGAGATTTAAATACGCTAAATCTAATGTTGGTAAATTGCTTAAGTGTCTGTAGCAAGATCCCCGTAATACTCTCTGAAATAATCAGTAGAAATGCCAATATTGTATTAGGTACCGAAAGCTAGGTGAATCCAGACATAAATAGCAGTGAAATTTTGAACTCAGATTGGACAATGCTTAGGAAGGATAGGACTGATGCTATGGAGGTGGTGTGTTCATTGTAGTTAAAAGCTGTTTAAATGCAGTTGAGATCAATACTGAGTCAGACTGAAATAGCCTGGATAAAGCTGTCAATCAGACAAGGAGTGACTATTGTATTAGGATGTTTTTATAGACCACCAGCATCCACAACAAACGTTGCAGAAAATTTCAGGGAAAATCTTGAGCATATAGGAAATAAATATCCAAATTATCCATTAGTTTTAGGTGGACACTTTAATCTGGTGTCTATTGACAGAAAATTACATGTTTATCACAGGGGCAGAAGCAAAGACTCGCGTGAAATTATTCTAAGTGCCCTCTCAACATAAAACCTTGAGCAGTTGATTAGAAAACCAACTTGAGATGGGAACATATTAGATACCTTGGCAACAAACAGAACCAATCTTTTTGAGGAAGTTAATCTAGAAGAAGGTATTAATGACCATAAATTCGTTGTGGCTTTTATGTCAGTGGAAGTTGCAAAAAAAAAAAAAAAAAAAAAAAAAAACCAGAGAAACAGCATAGAGACTTCTTTTTTGGGAAAGCAAATAAAAGTGACATTAATGAATATCTTCATAATCAGCTCCAAGTGTTCACCACAGGACACAAAGATATTGAGCATCTTTGGTCAGAATTTAAATGTATTGTCCACCATGTGCTAGAGAAATATGTGCCTAGAAAAAATATAGGAGTGCGAAAGGATCCACCTTGGTTCAATAAACATGTTAGGAAGTTGCTGAGAAAGCAGAGAATTTTGCACAGTCATTTTAAACGTAGTCTCTGTCCTGCTGTCAAACAGAAATTATGTGAAATGAAAGCAGCTGTCAAAAGTCAATGAGAGATTCTGACGGCTATCTGGAACGTCCAGTTAGTTCCGGATCTCTCAACTAACTGTCGCGCAGGATACCTTAGTAGACACAGTCGTAATCTCTAACTCATTGTGTCAATACTTTGCTCATATTTCAAACTTTTCTAATTACTCACCAGCCTTTCTCTCAAAGAATTTGGTACCAGAATAGTGACCTCTTACTATTTTATCTGAAAATCATGAAAGCTACAAAGCCTTTTATTCTACGCCGGAGCTCATACATGCATTCTCCTCCTCCCTGCTGCTCTGGAACTGGATGCTATCCATGTCCTAATGTTGCTGCACCTATCATACCCTAGTTTGTGCTACCTCCTTCACCTTTATAACCGACTTCAGGTTGACAGTACCTTTCCCAGAAGTTGGCTGGAAGCTATCATTATTCCTGTTCCAAAACCTTGAAAGTAAAAGCATTTCCCCTCTATCTATTGCCCAATCTCTCTCACGAGTAGTGTATGTAAGATTTTGGAGCATATGTTAGATTGCCATTTAGGCTGGTGGCTGGGGTCCCAAAACCTTTTAACACCTGCCCAATGCTGTTCCTGAAAGCATTGTTCTGCAATTGACCATATTTTTACTCTCATCACTTACATCATGAACGAATTTCTCAGGAAACGCCAAACAGTAACAATATTTATTGATCTGCAGAGGGTTTATGATACCTGTTGAAAAACAGGCATCCTCTGCATGCTCTTCTGGCTTTCGAGGCTGGCCATCCCTTTTCATCCATGAATTTATGTCAGAGTGCACATTTAAGGTGCAGGTGAACATTTCTCTATACCGCACTTTCTTCCAAGAAAACAGGGTGTCCCATGGGTCTGTGCTAAGAGTTGTACTGTTTGCCAAAGCCATAAATCCAATTATGGATTATCTTCTTCCTGATGTCTTGGGCTCCCTCTTTGTCGATGCTTTTGCAATTTACTACAGCTCTCAATGGATCAGCCTTCTTGAACAACATCTTCAAGGATGTCTCGATCGCCTCTACTCATGAAGCATTGAAACCGACTTCCAATTTTCTCCCAGTAAAACATTCTGTGTAAATTATTGGCATCGTACGGAGTATTATATGCCTTCCCTACATCTACGCCCTGTTGACCTTCCATATGGGGACATCACCAAATTCTTGGGACTTAAGTTTGACAGAAAACTGCTGTGTCATATCATTTGGATTGCTGTCTGCAATCCCTCACATCCTCCGTGTTCTGAGTGGTATCTCCTGGGAGTTGACCGAGTGGTCCTCCTTCGTCTCTATCATGCCTAAATGCATTCGAAATTGGACTATGGAAGCATAGTTTATGCCTGTGCACAGCCATCTATTCTTTGGCATCTAGACTCTGTCCACCACCATGGATTGCATTTAGTGTCTGGAGCTTTTTACACTAGCCCTGTGGAGAGCCTTTACTCTGAGACTACTGAACATCTGCTGTCAACTCGGCGAGCTGTCCTTCTGAGTCATTGCACTTGTCATTTGTCTTCCATACCTGCTCATCTGACCTATGCCATTTTTTAGATGTCTCCTTGGATTTAGAGTATGCAGGCAGCCTTTCTTCTTTACTACCACCACCGGGAGTCCACTTCTGTCAACTGCTACATTCACTCTCCTTCCAATTTCCTAAAATTTTCTACAGAAATGGGGGTACGACACAACCTTGGCTTCACCCCCAGACCTGCCTCCTCCATGACCTTTTTCAGCTTCCCAATGATAGTACCCCCCTATAGTTTATCATCGGGCATTTGCTGCTCTAGGCACACAAATAGAGGATGCCACATTTATTTACAATGACGGCTCCAAGACCACATTTGGTGTCAGGAGTGCCTATATTCTTGGTGACACCCTGATTAGATTTCTGCTTCCCGACAAGTGTTCAGTTTTCACTGCGGAGCTTTATGCTGTTCACCATGTTGTCCAATAAATTCGTCACCATCTAGGAATACAGAATATTATATGCTTGGATTTTCTCAGCTCTCTTGTCAACTTCCAAGCCCTTTATCCCATTCACCCTCCAGTCCACCAGACTCAGGACTGCCTCCACTTGCACTACTTGGAGGGCACCTATGTGGCATTCCTCTGGATCCCAGAGTATGTTGGTATACGTGGAAATGAGGCAGCCGATATAGCGGCAAAGGCTGCAGTCTCTCTCCATTGGCCCACTGTTCGCATGGTTCCCTTTGCCAATCTACAGAGCATTTTATGTCATCGTGTTGCTCTTTTATGGCGCACACGCTGGTCCGCACTCCAGGATAGTAAATTATGGGACATTAAACCTCTTCTCGGTTCTTGTACCTCTTCCTTGCAGCCTCGTCATTGGGAGGAGGTAATTTTAACTAGACTCCAGATTGGGCACTGTCTTTTTAGCTACTGACATCTTTTGAGTGGTGCTCCTCTCCCGCTTTGTCCCTACTCAATCATGGATGGTGAGATACCTTTTACTTCAGTAGTGCTACTTTAATCTGCTATGCACCTGTTTACAGCTGTCGCCTGATATATATTCTGTTTTAGCAGATGATGTGCACTCCACCGATCCTGTCCTTGAGTCTATAAATGTTAGTGAGATGACGTCAGTCATTTGAAGCTCTCTTCAGGAAAAACAACCCCCCTTCAATAGCACTTTTCTCAGGTCTCCTTCCGTTTTTAGTTTCCCCTTCTGCTTCAGTTTCACTCCAATTCCTCTTGATTTACATTCTTGTTTTTATCCTCCAATAAGCCACAGAATGGGTACTTTTTTACAATGGTTGTTTTGCACCCTAAAACCATAATCAAAAATAAATAAATAAATAAATAAATAAAACAAAATAAAGACTGGAGCACCCACATTCCTTTCTGATTCCTCACACACCTATTCCCATTTGAATGTATCCTTGTGCACTGCCCAGCTTGCCCATCATCTTGAATGGTCTGTACTTTCTGAAACCTACTCAGGCAACCATTTCCCATGTGCCATCCATTACTGAATCCTATCGTACCTACGTGCACACCCAAGTGGGAGCTTACTAAGGCTGCTGTAAGAATGTTCCATTCCTCTCACCTCCTCTTTACCACACCTTGTCCCAGTCCATTGGTGGTCTGAGGTATGTGTCAATGCAATTCATGTGCTGACACGTGCTCTCCGAATTATTAATTGTCATCCTATGAGTACAGTGGCATTCATTATAATCAGATGTATGCGCAGTGTTGTTGTGTTCTTTGGGATATCAAAAAAGCTAGCTGGATTTCATGTACTAGTTCTTTTAACAGTTCTACCCCTGCCTCTGTTGTGTGGACCAACCTCTGACAGCTCTCTGGGACCAAGATCCATTCGCCAGTTTCAGCCTAACAGCAATAGGGTCTACAATGAGAATGCCTGCTACTATCTCCAATACCTTGGGTCCCCATTTTGCTGAAATTTCGAGATCTTCCCACTATCACCCTGCCTTCCTCCATCGGAAATGGGTGGAGGCGGCCTGGCAATACCTTTCTCTTCTCAGAATCGTGAGTGCCACAATGTCGGCTTTACTATGGGGGATCATGCTCTCAGTTCATCCCAATCCTCCTCCGCAGGGCCAGACATTGCAGATGTTGCAGAACCTTTCTGTTGTGGGCAAGTACTTTTTCGTTCAAACGTACAACCACATCTGGCAGAGGGCGCATTTCCCAGATGTTGGTGTGAAGCCACTGTCATACTCATACCTAAGGCCAGTAAGGACAAAAACCATCCTTCCAACTACTGCCCATGATAGTAATTTGTGAGATTCAAGCCAGCATACCAGCTGAGCATGAATCATACATTCTAATGACTGCACAGTGTGGACTTCGAGCATGCCGTTCTGCAGTTGACAATCTACTTACTTTGTCCACCCATGCCATGAATGGTTTTCTGTGGAAGTACCCGACTGTTGCCATATTTTTTGATTTCGAGAATGCCTACAACTACTACCGGAGAACTGGTATCCTCTGAACTCTTTACACATGGGGCTCCAGTGGCCCCCTGCCCCATCTCCTTCAGGAATTTTTAAAAGACATAGTTTTCGAGGTGCGTGTGGGTTCTGCCTTGTCAGACACCTTTATCCAGGAAACTGGTGTGCCTCAGTGTTCTATCACGAGTGTCATCCTCTTTGCCATCACCATTAACCCTATAATGGCCTGTATCCTGTTGGGCACCTCTAGCTTCCTTTTTCTCGACAATTTTGACATCTATTGCAGTTCTTGCACCCAAGTTTTAAGTGTCTGCCATTTCCTGATGGAATTCCCATTTATTTTAACTGTTTACATTTCCACTTGGGTTTGCCATCTGAGTTACTTGCCGAGTTGTCGACCTCATTTTAGTTTTTATGGTGAAGGCCATTTAATTTTTAGTTCTTGACCTCTGTTTCTCTTTGGTGTACTTTATAGACCTTTCTCCAAGTCCCTATTTTTAGCTGACTTCTCTTACATTGATTGAGATTGATGTGTATTCATTTTTTGACTCCTCTCTGTCTTCAGGTTCTATGGTTTTGACTTGGGCGTGTATGATCCCAGTTGTTTTTTCCCCTTAAACAAAACAGCCCAATCCAATATCAAATTTACTGCTAACCAAAAATAGACTGGTCAGAATTGAAGCCTAATATCCAACAACCTTGTCAGTTTGAGAGACCTGCTGTTCTTGTTTCAGAAAAAAAAAATCTCATAAATTTAAATGGTTAAAAAGTTATTAATGAAGATATGATTTCAAGCATCCCATTTTTATTCGATCACATTTTTAAAATCTGTGTTGATAAAGTTGCAGTCTGAAATTTCTGAACAGGGTGATATTCTTACTTTCAAATATATTGCAATTGGAAGGATTTATCTAAAGTTCAAACCTTTTTAGAATAAATTGTAAATGGTGACAATGGGAAACTGGAACAGTTCTGTCGAAAATAAGGTGATGATATCAAAAGAGTAATCATCAAGCTTTTGCAAAATGCAGATACAAATCAATGAAACATGAAATAATTAGTCCTAAAAACTCAGTTTGATTCCCTTTATGATACTCTTGTTTTTTTTTATTGATTAATTCATCATTTTCTTGTTATTGGCACACAAATCACAAATCAAAGAGTTACAGTTTGGCATCTTGTGGAAAGGCTACAAACAGTTGTGATCGACACCAGACAAGGAAGATGAGAAGTGTATTCAGGAGAGGACGAACAGTGACAGTTGCAGGGGTGAAATCCCATGTGTGAATTATGAAGTGTGTCCCGTATGATAACTGCACAAGTCATCCACAACTGTTAATGGAAGACATTAGGGTGTGAGCAGTTAGGTACTGACCCATCAGCACTGTACTTGTATGTGACGGAGCAGAGCATAAGTACAAATGCGTATACTATATATTCCAAGGTTGCAAATTATATCTGGCATTATTCATATTATATGTTGTGGGAATAGATTACCCATGAGTAGCAACTCTCTCTCTCTCTCTCTCTCTCTCTCTCTCTCTCTCTCTCTCTCTCTCTCTCTTATTCCATATCCTAATGCACCACTTGTGACATTATGATTTTCAGGGGAGATGGTAGGCACGACAAGGAATGGAAATTTTTCACACTCTGTCAGCACCATCCCACACCCTCACCAAGGTTCCTGGAGGCCATCGCATCTATTGTCTGTGGGATGCTCTCCTGGAGCCAGTCCTAGATATCTGGGTATGCCATTGGTGATGTTACCATTCAGGTCTACACTGCTGTCACCATCTGTGGCTGCTGCTTCCAGCTGTGCCCGGATGTTGTGTAGGTCGTGCAAGGGCATGCCTGCTGCTAGGGGCATGCACCACATCATTACATTCTCCTTCACAGACATTATTTTTAGCAATGAACTAAATGAGTTCTGAGAAGTTACTGCATATATAAATATCGTTGTTAGTAAGAACTGCAGAATAGAGGAGATGGATGAGAGACAATACGTGAATAAGGAGGTACTATGAAAGGATGGCAGTAGTGCTCGAAAACACACACACACACACACACACACACACACACACACACACACACACACACACACACACACTCTCACTCTCTCTCTCTCTCTCTCTCTCTCTCTGCATGATGAGTGACATATTTTCTAATGTCCATAAATGATATCATATTCAGTTGCAAATCAGCCTTAATATAAATACTTTAGTTGAAACTTCATATCATATTAAAACTGTGGCGGGCTGAGACCTGAACTCAGAACCTTTGCCTTTTGCGGGCAAGTGCTCTACCAACTGAGCTACCCAGGCATGACACACGACCCACCTGAACAGCTTTAATTCTGCCAGTACCTTGCCTCCTACCTTCCAAACTTCACAGAAACTCTCCTGCAGACTTTGCAGAACTAGCACTGCTGGAAGAAAGGACACTGTGGAGACATGGCTTAGCCACAGCCTGGGGGATGTTTCCAGAATGAAATGTTCACTCTACAGCAGTGTGTGTGCTGATACAAAGCTTTCTGGCATATTAGGAAGTCAAAGGCTCCAAGTTTGAGTCTCAGTCTGGCACACAGGTCAAATCTGCCAGGAAGTTTCATATTAGCATACATTCCACTGTGGAGTGAAAATTTCATTCTGGAATACGTCAGTTATTGGTTGTAACAACAATGGCAACAATGCTGCTGCCAAATGAGTGAACAACAGGACAGTTGATTACAAATGACTTAATTGTAGTCATTTTTTCCACTCAGTGTAGGCAAAACTCAAAGATGTACACAGGTAGCACAAATGGAAAGTACCTTGAGAAATTTATTTAAGAAGCTACTTAATAGAGTTTTACTTTTTGTTTATGTTTGATTATTTTTGTCTATATTTCTTTCTTCCTATCTGCTCACATTTGTAGCTATTGTTAAGTTTTATTGAATTAAATAGTATTTTGATAGTGAAGAATTAGAGAATTATTAGAGAAAACATAGACTATTATGTACAGAAATTCACACATCTTGATGTATCATACTACTAATGACTTTAGCCTTAAAGGAGAGCCTTTGTGATGGCAATATGTAAGTAATTAATAACTAAGTTGAATATTCTCCTCCAGATGCACATTGTAATGTATTTATGTGAAATGTTTCCCAGTGATAGGACACCGTGACAGCTGACCTGCACCTGCCATTATCATGGACCCTTCTTTATGCTGACGATGTGATACTGGCAGCAGAAAAGAAGCTTGATCTGCAGAGCCAGACTCAGAAATGGAGTGACCAGGTGGTGCAACACAGTTTGTGCCTTAATTTGAAGAAAACCAAGTACATGATACCAGACGGACATGAAATGGGAACGATCTTGATTAATGGTGAATATCTGACTCGTGTGAGTAAGTTTAAGTACCTTGGTTTCACGATCCCTGTTGATGACCACCTCACCGAAGAGGTCAACACCACAACTCTGGCAGCCTGGATGAAATGGCAAACAACAACCAGAGTCATTTTCAACCACAGGATGAAAGTGCAATAGATTTTTGATTTTAAATTATCTGTCATTTGACCAGTTGCCTTGTATGGTTGTGAGTGCTGGCCAACTACAGTTGAGACAGAAGCCACCTCAGTGTAATGGAAACAAAGATGCTAAGGTGGACAGTGGGCCACACTAAGTTAGATCATGTTTCCAATAACAGCATTAGGAAACAGTTTGGTGTTGCACTGATCCAAGACAAGATGCGTTAGAGTCATCTTCAATGGTGTGGGTAGCTTTTACAGGCCGGTGATGACTCTGTTGCCAGAGTGAGTTAGACACTTGAAGTCATCGGCAGAAGACTCAAAGGATGACCTAAGCAACATTGAGCTGATACGATTCATAAAGACCTTAAATACATAAACATACACCCAGACACCCAGATTACAGCCCGTGATAGAGCAAAATGCAGACAATGGACCCATGTAGCGGATCCCGCAGGAATGCAGGACAAAAGCTGAAGGGAAAGAAGAAGAAGAAGTTTCTTGGTGATAGGTGCTGATAGGTAAAAATCAGTTAGTCAATCAGTAGAATTTTCATAGGTTAATTCTTCAAAGTAATTGCAGTACGTATATTAGTCACCACATTTCATGTGCTGAAAAGGTTCTGCTTATCTGTGTGGATCAGCTCTTCTGAGCTCACTACTTTTCCTTTTGTGTCAAAACATGCTGAAATAGATTTCTGCTGCTCAGTGTGTCCACTGTAGTAAGACACCAAGATAGTTTGAACTCTGTGTATTGCTTGTAACATACAATTTTAGATGACAGATGGACAATATCTGCATCTATTCCAGTCAGACAAGAGAATATACATCTATTGTATCATGGCAAGCATTTCGTGGATGTCACTGCAGTCACATTTTCTCCATGAACTTCATCCATAGCATCACAGAGCAGAAGTAATCGATACAGCATGTAGAAATGCCCATTCGTGAATTGCCTCTCCGGCAGCACAGGATCAGTACCACTCCGATCTACACAGAGTGTGAAACACCTCATGAAAGTGCGGTGCTTGCTGCTTGCCAACTACCTTAACTCATGAACATCTTCCTTTGGCCAGCAGAGAGGTGAGAAGTGGACCTCTCATTCTCAGAATGACACATCATGCTTCACCACTACGGGCACACATGCACGCAAGTTCCCCAGATATGTGATATGCAGATGAAGCCCCTCATTGGTCATAAAATGACATACAATTAGCGTATGGAGGCAACATGTACAACAACCTAGAAGAAACAGTAAGAATGGAACACCAAGAATGAAGTGCTCCAATTAAAATGGTCTAACAAGGGAACAGTGTGGTGAATGAGTTTTTGCAATTTTTTATGTTTAATATAAGTAATGTCCTGAAATCCATTATTAATTTCCCAAAATAATTCAATGCACTTCTCAATAATTCTCAAGAAAATCTACTTTTAAGTTTTCTGACTGCCTTTAATATGTATAGTGAGGTCCCTTTCTGTCAATAGGTCATGCAGTAGGATGCTCATGTACCATGTAGGTGTTGCAGGTTCAAATCCCACCTATTGCAAATTTTTAAATAAAGGTTCCTGTGCTACTAGCAGTTCCGTAAACTTAAAATACACAAAAATAGAAAAAAATTCAGTGTGCAAGGCTTTTAATTATTGGTTTGCATCTCATTTCAGGCATTATTTTTTTCATTATTTCCCTTTTTTCCAATCACTTTGAGTCACTAAGCCATTTAAATATAAAAATCAGCAGGTATCTGCAAGGTATCATATCGAGTTGCTATTTTTATCAAAAATGCACACCTCCAAATTATAATTACATATCACACACAAAATATTTCATTGCAAATATACTTTTGAAATTACTGATCTTTTATAAAAGAATTACTGATATGTTGTAAAAGATTCCTTAAATTAAAGAAAAGCATTAAAAATTAAATTCGTTTTCATCTTCACGTATTTTATGCTCCATGGAATATCCAATAAATATGCAAATTTGTCTAAAATTTGAGCAGAGCTAGGGATTGAACTTGTGCCAAACACAGAGTAGGCAAGCATTGTACTACACAGTCACATGACCTGTCAAAAAGAAGTGACCTCACTTCAACTTATTAAAGGAGCTCAGAGAACTTCAAACTTTATTGTCTCCAGACGTTTTGAGAGTTGCATTGAACTGCTTTTGCCAACTGAATTTGAGATTCAAACTTCATGTAACAAATATAAAAACACACTAAGTTCAAGTGTAATGTGGCCTCCTCTAAAGACAAGGATGTGAGCTTTCTTCCATGCTGTTCAATCTGTGCACTGAAAAATCTGTGATGGAGCTTAGAGAGGTTTGTGAGCGGGCCTAATATTCAGGATGGAAGGATATCAATGGTGAGATACACTGCTGGCATCGCTATTCTCAGAAGAAGTGAGAAAGAGTTACACAACATACTGAATGAAATGTACAATCTACTGATAACATAATACGGACAGAGTAAACTGAATGAAGACTGAAGTTCTGAATAAAGCAGAAGTGAGGCTACAGAAACCACAAAGATAAAGTGAAGGAACTAAACTGCCCTGGGAGCAAAAAAAAATGTATATTGGATGAAGCATTCTCCTTCCAGCACACTGTGCCTTGTGAGCTACTCCAGCTGCTGCTGTAGGCACCCTGTACACACCCAGATAATACACATTGTAGGAAGAAACTACCAATAAATAGCAGTGTCTTTTATTAACACCCAAATCATTCGTACACCAACACTCTGACGCTGAGTGCCAAGTGAAAATCTGAATATAAACAAACACACGGAGAAGCTCAACATGATAAAAACCAGAAAAGACTATTTCGACATGCTGAGAAGTTTATAATGCATTAAAGTCTTCCCCCCACCCCCCTCCCCCCTTGCCAACCTATGTAACACTGGAGCCAGTATGTGCGAGGATGGTGGGCAGTTCTCCATTGAGACTGCGGACTACCCTAATGTCAGTATATAGGACACAAGTGCCACAATATGCTGAACTGAAAGTGGCATCCCACAAACCTCACAGAGTGGTGGATCCTCCCACTGGAGGGGGCAGCCATGTGCTAGAGGTCTATGTCCAATGTGCTGGTAAGTAGACCCTCCTTCCAGCAGTGCTGTCCCGTGCTCATCTGGACCATTTCGTTGCCAGCAAGTCCCGTGGTGGAGTACGGCCATTGCCATTGCCATCCATGATCGCCGTTGAGCTTTGCAACACCTTAAGAGGCACCCATCCATAGCCAGCCTTACTACCTTTAGACGCCTTCACACTAAAGCCCATTATTTAATCAAACAGAGCAAGCGGATATGTTGGGAACGATTCGTTTCTTCCCTTGGTTCCATTGTCCCTCTGTCACGGGTATGGGCTACACTTCGCTCTCTCCAAGGTTGCCATCGGCAGTCCAACCTCCCAGGCCTTCACCTCCCAGATGGCATTTGTACGGACCCATTAGTTCTCGCAGAACATCTTGCGACCCATATTGCAGTGGCATCAGCATCAGCCTCCTATCCAGCTGCTTTCTTTCATCAAAAACAGCAGGCTGAGACTCTCACCTTATGTTTCACCACTTGTGAGCCAGAATCTTACAACGAACCTTATACTGAATGGGAATTTCTTTCTGCTCTATCTTCTTCTCATGATACGGCCCCTGGCCCAGATTCCATTCATAACCAACTGCTTCAACATCTCAGTGCTCCACAACGGCAACATCTTCTTCGGGTGTTTAACCATATCTGGCTCCAGGGTGACTTCCCTTCTCAGTGGAGGGATAGCATTGTGGTTCCTGTCCTTAAGCCTGGTAAGAACCCCCTATCTGTTGACACCTATCGGCCAATTAGTTTGACCAATGTTGTTTGTAAGTTACTTGAACGTATGGTAGCCCGTCGGCTCACTTGGGTCCTCGAATCTCGGGATCTATTGTCCCCTTACCAGTGTGGCTTTCGAGAGGGAAGATCTCCAATCGATCATTTACTTCGCTTGGAATCCGCAGTTCGGCAGGCTTTTTCCCACCGCCGTCATTTGGTTGCAGTGTGTTTTGACCTTCGCAAGGCCTATGACACGGCCTGGCGCCATCACATCTTACTAACCCTTCATCAGTGGGGTCATCGGGGCCCACTCCCGATTTTTATCCGCCAGTTCCTGATCCATCGGTCATTCAGAGTTCGAGTTGGTACTGCTTTTAGTTCTCCACAGACCCAGGAGACGGGCATCCCACAGGGTTCTGTCTTGAGTGTCCTTCTTTTCCTCATTGCTATCGATGAACTTGTGGCCTCTGTCGGTCCCTTGGTCGCTCCTGCCCTGTATGTGGATGATTTCTGCATTTGGGATAGTTCCTCCTCGATGGCATCTGCAGAACGGCAGCTCCAGGTGGCTATACGGCGTGCCTCTGCATGGACCCACTCACACGGGTTTCAATTCTCTCCTTTAAAATCGCGGGTGGTCCACTTCTGTCGCCGTACTACGGTCCACCCTGATCCAGAGCTCTATCTTGCTGTACAACAACTGCCTGTGGTTCCACAGTTTCGTTTCCTGGGTCTTCTTTTCGACAACAAGCTCACTTGGCTGCCCATATCAGACTCCTGAAGGTAGGATGTTTCCGTAAACTCAATGTCCTTCGCTTCCTTGCCCACTCCTCTTGGGGTGCGGACCATTCCCTCCTCCTCCGTCTTTATCGTGCTCTAGTTCTGTCTCGTTTGGACTATGATTGTCAAGTTTATGGTTCAGCTGCTCCTTTCACACTGCACGTGCTGGATCCAGTCCACCATCGTGGTATCCGTTTGGCCACCGGTGCCTTCCCTACTAGCCCTGTTGATAGTCTCCTGGTTGAAGCTGGGAACCCCCCCCCCCCCTTTCTGTTCGGTGGTCCCAGCTTCTGGTGTCTTATGCCCTCACTATCTGTTCTCCTCCCACTCATCCTTCCTATTCTATCCTGTTCCCAGACCAAGGACGTCGCCCACCCGACTCCCGCCCTCGGGCGGGTTTACCGGTTGGGCTGCGCCTTGCGTCTCTTTACCGTGATTTTCAGCTTCCTTCTTTGTCCTGTCTTCCTCGCTCCCTCCCCTCCACCCCTCCTTGGTTAGTTCCTCGGCCTCAAATTTGGATGGATCTCCGGCGAGGTCCGAAAGATTCCATCCCCCCGGTGGTGTTCCGTGCCTTTTTCCGCCAAATTTTATGGGAGTTTCGGGATGCTGTTGTTTTTTACACTGATGGCTCTAAATCTGCTAAGCATGTTGGGTATGCCTTCACGTCCTCTGTTGGAACAGAAAATCATCTGCTGCCACCTACATGTGGGGTGTTTACTGCGGAATTGATGGCAATTTCCCGGGCCCTTACCTTTATTAAACAATCCCAACACAACCACGTTTTGTTACGTACAGACTCGATGAGTGGCCTTCTTGCAATTGACTGGTGTTTTTCGCACCATCCCTTGGTCTCTGCCATCCATGACCATCTCGCTGATACTCACCGTGCTGCTTGTTCTATTGACTTCCTTTGGGTCCCTGGCCATGTGGGTATCCCGGGTAATGAGCTTGCTGATTGTTTGGCTGGGGGAGCAGTTACTTACCCCCCATTTTCTGTAACCCCTCCTGCAGCAGATTTACGGCTTCACATCAAATCCCACTTCGCATAGTCGTGGGCCAATTCTTGGGAGGCTACTCCACTGTCTAATAAACTTCGTGCAATTAAGGTGAAACCAGGCCCATGGCGTTCTTCCTTTTGCCTCTCCCGAAAGGACTCGACCACACTGTGTCATCTCCGCATTGGCCATACCAGGCTGACCCATGGTTTTCTTTTGCTTGATGAGCCACCCCCGCTATGTGGTTGTGGCGCTTTCCATTCAGTAGCCCACATTTTGGTTGAATGCCCCCTTCTTTTGGCTCTGCGTGTTAAGTACAGACTCCCCCACACTTTACCTTTGATGTTGGCTGATGATTCCCGGATGGTCTCCCTGGTTCTCGGTTTCCTCCGGGAGAGTGGTTTTTATTCTCAGTTTTAAGGTTTTTAATCTCTCTCTGGTGTTGGGGCAGGGCGGTGAGTGTTTGGGTGTCTCCCACTGTAGGTAGTGTTCAGAGATTCCCGATTCACCTCACTGACCGGAATTCTTTTTCTTCCCCTTTTACTCTGTTTTTACGCCCTTTTTTTTTAGGCTTGGTTAGTATTTCTATTCCCATATGTACTTTTAAAAGATACAACTGCTATAACGCACAGTCGCAGGTGGTCTTGCCTATGCTGCTTCACCATAATGTTGGGTTTGTTTCTCTTGCCAACTTCCCTCATTTATTTTTTACCAATGACAACGTGACTGCCCTTTTACGTTTTTCCCTTTTTCCGTTTTATTGTCCTGACTTTTCTGATATGTCCCGTTAGCAGAATGGAGTATATTTGAAACAAGGGACTGATGACCTTGCTGTTTGGTCCCTTACACCTCAAACAACCAACCAACCAACCAACCTTCCAGCAGTGAGGCTGACATGAAGTCTGCCATGCCATTGAGGTTGATTTGAGAGACCGCAGTTGGTTTTCTGTCACATTCAACAATTCAGTCTCCCACTGATACATGATGCATCTGTGAGAAAATGGGATGGTGGCATGCAACAGGTGGGACATTGATGGACAGCACAATCCCAACATGCTTCCTTGGTGACTTTGTTAGCCATGTTGTTGTCCTGTATCACGATGTGGCCAGGTATCCAGCAAAGGGCTACCTCCTTATCACAGTGTTGGAGCCACTGCAAGGAGTCGTGGATGAGCTGAAGAGCTGGTCGACTGGATACATTTGGTAAAATGCTTGCAGTGCACTAAATGAGTCAGGACACACAAGAAAACTTGTATGATGATGGCTGTGAACCCTCTCCAGTGATATCAATATGCCATATAATTCCAATTCATAATTTATAAATTCTTCCGAAAGACACACTTTAAAAACCCTATCAGGGAAAACAGCAGAACAACCGAGGACATTCCCTTGCTGGGATCCATTTGTATAAACTATGATTAAACTGTAGTACATACTTAAAATGGACAAAAACAAATTTATAAAAACATAATCTGGAGTCCAAGTTTTCTTGTACTGCGTACAGCCAAAAATCATTTTGGGCCTCTGTAGATGCCAAAGCGGCAATGCATTCCATCCTTTGCTTGGTTGCATGGAGACAATTCATGAACAGCCATTCAATGTTTCATCGGACCACTGAACTAAATGTGATGACTGAGGTGACACTGAATTTTTTCAGCACCTGGCGAGCCACAAGGATATGTCGCCGAATCCGGAGTGATAAGGGGTACACTCTGGTGACTCATTAGGACGCTACAGTCCTTGCCTGGTTTCCAGAAAGGAATTAATATTGCCTCCTTCCAAGTCGGGTTATACTGTCCATCAAAGCAGATCTGACTGAAACAAGAGAGAAGCTCTCCTTTCACTTCAGGGCACAGATGACGAAACATGGCATAATGGATCTCATCAGGTCCTGGAGGAGTGTCTCTGTCTGCAGACAAAGCTGATTCACTTCCAACATGGAGAACTGTATGTTGTAGGTTTCTTCATTATGCAAGAAGAAACTGAACTTCCTCATCTCTGCAGCCCTCCAGAATACTTGAAAAGCAGAAGCTTGTCTGGATAACATAGTAACAGTTTAGGTTTCAGCTGAACAATTGTTTACTATGTCTTCTGGTGTGTCCACAAAGACGCCATTTCTTAACAAGGTCATAAGGAGACGTGTACTACCCTTGATGAAATCCGCAATACTGATTCCCAAATTTGTGCAGTGGAAGTGGACTGATTAATGGGAGTCATGAATTCCCTCCAGGAATCTCTTCTGTTCTTTTGTCATTCATGAGGCATGTACTCATGCAGATCTGAAGACATGAAGGTTTTCTGTAGTTGGACAGTGTTTGAAGTTCCACAGAGCTATTTGTCTGGCCCAACTGCCAATCGACAGTCGTCATTACACCAGGTTAGAGGCCACTTCTGAGATTGTTACTAGACCCAGGAATGGCACTGCGGCAGCACATAATATCTCAGAAGTGATATCGGTCACCATCTCCTGTACACAATACTTTTGTTCAGAAATAACATGTTGACTGCACAGCAACCAATTTCCTTTTGTAGCATCCATCTACGTGGTCTCCTGTCAGCCAACACCCTAGTTGGCAGGCAGATCCACACTGGGAAGTGGTCACTAGAATGTAAATCTGTAGCCACTTCCCACTGAACTGAGTCTGCAATAGCTGGGGAACAAAAACCAAGATCAATCGCTGAAAGAGACCCTATACCTGTGGGAAAGTGTGTCACCTGACTTGCATTCAGAAGGCAGTAGTTCTCAGAATGGACGGGTTGCTCTATCATCCATGCCATGGAGCAATTAGGAGCCAAGGGCCATAGCACATTGTGTGCATTGAGGTCTCCCAGAAGGAGGAAAGAGATTGGGAGTGCCTGGAAGAGTTCTACTGCTGCCTTTGCATCCAATGCATCATTAGGTGGAAGGTATAGAGAACACACTGTGATATTAAAGGGTGCAACAACTTTCATAGCAATTGCTTGAATGATCATGGTAAGGGGGACAGGAGAGGAGCAGCATCTGTTCTCAATGAAAAAGCGACTCCACGTTTAGCCCTCTCTCCAGTAGTATTATCCTTCATGTATGAGTGGTAACCTTGTAATACATGTGTGTCGGTGACTTTAAGATGCATTTCTTATAAGCAGATGCAGAACGGTTTCTCCTGAAGCAGGGGCTGTAATTCTGACAAGTCTGAGCGATGCTGTTGTTTTTGTTGTTGTTGTTGTTGTTGTTGTGGTCTTCAGTCCTGAGGCTGGTTTGATGCAGCTCTCCATGCTACTCTATCCTGTGCAAGCTTCTTCATCTCCCAGTACCTATTGCAACCAACATCCTTCTGAATCTGCTTAGTGTATTCATCTCTTGGTCTCCCTCGACAATTTTCTCCCTCTACGATTTTTACCCTCCACGCTGCCCTCCAATACTAAATTGGTGATCCCTTGATGCCTCAGAACATGTCCTACCAATTGATACCTTCTTCTAGACAATTTGTGCCACAAACTCCTCTTCTCCCCAATTCTATTCAACACCTCCTCATTAGTTATGTGATCTACCCATCTAATCTTCAGCATTCTTCTGTAGCACCACATTTCGAAAGCTTCTATTCTCTTCATGTCCAAACTATTTATTGTCCATTTTTTACTTCCATACATGACTGCACTCCATACAAATACTTTCAGAAATGCCTTCCTGACACTGAAATCTATACTTGATGTTAACAAATTTCTCTTCAGAAATGCTTTCCTTGCCATTGCCAGTCTACATTTTATATCCTCTCTACTGCGACCATCATCAGTTATTTTGCTCCCCAAATAGCAAAACTCCTTTACTACTTTAAGTGTCTCATTTCCTAATCTAATTCCCTCAGCATCACCTGACTTCATTTGACTACACTCCATTATCCTCATTTTGCTTTTGTTGATGTTAATCTTATATCCTCCTTTCAAGACACTGTCCATTCCATTCAACTGCTCTTCCAAGTCCTGTGAGGTTTGCTGATGACATTGTAATTCTGTCTGAGACAGCAAAGTTTTTATTTCTTCTCCATGGATTTTAATTCCTACTCCAAATTTTCTTTTGTTTCCTTTACTGCTTGCTCAATATACAGATTGAATAACATCGGGGATAGGCTACAACCCTGTCTCACTCCCTTCCCAACCACTGCTTCCCTTTCATGTCCCTCGACTCTTATAACTGCCATCTGGTTTCTGTACAAAGTGTAAATAGCCTTCGCTCCCTGTATTTAACCCCTGCCACCTTCAGAATTTGAAAAAGGGTATTCGACTCAACATTGTCAAAAGCTTTCTCTAAGTCTACAAATGCTAGAAATGTAGGTTTGACTTTCCTTAGTCTATCTTCTAAGATAAGTCATAGAGTCAGTATTGCCTCACGTGTTACAATATTTTTACGGAATCCAAACAGATCTTCCCTGAGGTCAGCTTCTACCAGTTTTTTCATTCATCTGTAAGGAATTCGTGTTCGTATTTTGCAGCTGTGACTTACTAAACTGATAGTTCGGTAATGTTCACATCTGTCAACACCTGCTTTCTTTGGGATTGGAATTATTATATTCTTCTTGAAGTCTGAGAGAATTTTGCCTGTCTCATACATCTTGCTCACCAGATGGTAGAGTTTTGTCATGACTGGCTCTCCCAAGGCTATCAGTAGTTCTAATGGGATGTTGTTTACTCCCGGGGCCTTGTTTTGACTTAGGTCTTTCAGTGCCCTGTCAAACTCTTCACGCAGTATCATATCTCCTATTTCATTGTCATCTACATTCTCTGCATTTCTATAATATTGTACTCAAGAATGATATCCATTAAATTCCACTGCAACACACAAGTGCCTGTGGAAGCCATTGTTTAGGGATGGTTGTCCTTTTCTTTCTCCATCAGAGGTATTGATTTATTTTGGAGGTCAGGGGGAACTTTAGCAGGTTCACGGCTCTCTGGTTCCTCTGACTGGAGGTCCATATCCTCCACAGCATAGTCCCCATCAGAGAGGAGGGGAGCTTGCTGATCCGAAGGTGTAACTACACTTTCTTGGATTTGGAACAACTTTTCAAAGGACATTTTTATTTACTGATGGTAGAAGGTGGTTGACTGGGTTGCAGGGATGGCTTAGTTGGCTTCTTATGGTGGGTAGTAGTATGTGGCTTAGGTGGCAAGCCCATTGCTGATGCTTTCGAACAACTTCAGTTTCATGTGGAGAATTTCCCCCACAGGTACACCCACAAATGCATGTACTCATACTTGAACCTATGGTCTGAGTAAGTGTGAAGACATCACACTTAGTGACTGGCATCTTAAGGGCTGAATTAACAGATGTAGCAAAGACCGAGTGGTTGTGTAGCTTTGAAAGCTCTATTAGCTTCACCATAGAGTATGCATCTCTTGTCTTTCAATTCCTGAATTTTCCTTTCCTTGTTGTAAACCTCATACGTTCTGCTCCACACTGGGTGACCCCTGGGGAAGTTTAGACATTTCAGAGGAAGTGTACAAGAATGGCCTGATTCATGATCTGAGCCTCCACAATTGCTCATAACATCCCATAGTGGTATGGCCAAATTGTTGACATTTGTAGAATTACATTGCATCAGGAACAAATGAGTGAACCTTAAGACAGATATAGCCTGCAAGGAATGTTCTGCTAATTCTGGAGTATTAAACATTAGAACAGACGTTGCTGATTTTTCCAGTTTTCCATTGACTCTCTTCTTACAGTTCTGCACTTCTGTGATGCCCATATTTTTCCATTCATCATGTAACTCTGTGGGTTCCACTTCCAAAATATTAGAGGAGGTTACCACACCCCTACTAAAGTTAGGGGTGTTATGTAACTCAGACTTGACTGGGTAGTCAGGTAAGGCCTTACATCCCAGAAGCTTAGATACTTGGTTCCAAATAGCAGTTTCAACTAGAAGTTGTTTCATTACAAAGTTGTTTGACATTTTTTGGAACCCAGCAATACCTTCCAATGCCTTATGAATGTAGAAATGGGAGACCTTCACAAAGGTTCCTCCTGCTCGCTTGATTACAGTGGAAGTGTTATGGCACACTAATGCCCTCTTAACGTCATAATGAGACTTCTTTTTGAAGGACTGACCAACTGAGCTATTTTGATGAGTGGGTATATGTATTACCTGACAGTAAACCTACCCTGTCAGTAGTAATAGTTTGATGGGACCATTCCATAGGGATGCTAGGGAAACAGCTGTTGACACAGGCAGTGGCCTGCATGCCAGAGCAATCCTTATACAACTGGGCTGCAGCAGGTGTCCCAGAGGTTGCCTGCTAGTTTTACCTCAACAGCCACTCACCTCATCAGGATGTAACACATCTTGAGGGTTAGGTTTTTTTTTTTAAATAGAGGTATGAACTTTCCTCATGGTCCAGCTGGTGAAGCCATGACCCCCATTCTCCAAAACACATAACATTCCACCACTGCACCACACGGTGGTTGCAGAAGCATGCCCAGAGCTGTGGTGATAGAAGGCTGGTGGTACTTACTAGTCTCCAGCTAAGGAACTTCAGATCACCAAGCCCGTACTCAGCACACAAATGCTGAGCCCCTGAGGGGTGGCCAAATGCATGCCATGATGATGGATAACATTGAGATAGCATAAGAGAGACAGATGTACAGATGCATAAATGAAACACCCGTAGTCTAGTTTTGAATGGACAAGGGACCGGTACAAATTGAGGAGGGTGGTTGGATATGCATCCCAGAAATTACCATTGACGACACATACGACACTGGGGGATCAAATACAGTGGGCTGCCACTTAAGACATGTAGGCGGACCAAGAGAGATTATTATCAAGCATGAGCCCAAGAAATTCCATAGTTTTAACATACAGAAGAGTAACAGATCCAAGACTTAAGGACAGTGGAAGAAACCAACTGCAACACCAGAAATTCATACAAATGGTTTTGTCAGTGGAAACACGAAAGCCACTGTCAATGCTCTATGAGTAAAGACAATTGAAACAACACTAAAACCACTCAATGAGACAAGTCCATGTAGAGCTGCAGTAGATGGCAAAATCGATAATGAAAAGGATGCCAGTGAAGACTGGCGGGAGACAGACCATTGCAGGATTAATGCTGATATCAAAGAGGACGATGCCCAGGATGGAGCCATGAGACATACCATTTTCAAGGATAAAGGTGTCCGTCAAGGCAGAATCCACAAGTACCTTGAAAACTCGGGCTTTTAAAAATTCCTGAAGGAAATGGGGCAAGTGGCCATGGAAACCACACATGTAGAGGGTACAGAGGATACAAGTTCTACAGCAGGTATCATAGGCTTTCTCCACCTCAAAAAACATGGCAACAGTCTAGGATTTCCACAGAAAACCATTCATGATGTGAAGTACTGTATATTCAGTCTCTTTTGCAGATGAACTAGTTTCCTACAATTCTTCAAATAAATCCAAATCAAAATGTTGCCTTCTTTACTAACATACCTGTGTTAATTCCATTTCATATTGCTTTGCAACATTATGCCTAGATATTTAATCAACATGTATCATGTTGAGTGGTCCATTTCATAACTGCAGCAGTGCACCAAAGTACACTGTTTTGTCCTGCGAGTTTACCCAGCTTCTCTCTAGATGTGACTTATTCTGAATTTCCCCTACGCTCTTTAGACAGTTAATGAAACATGGAACTGCATGTAACATATACACAAACATACACAAAAGATATTTAACTAGATTGTATCACCACCATCCATAGTGTGGATAGGAACTTTGACTGCTGTGTGTTCAGGTTCCAGGTGAGTTGATGACTCTTTACTCACAGCTGCAGGAGTCTTGGCTTCAGTGACACAGCTTGAGGCTGTTGCAAATGGGCTTACTATTGGGGGGGGGGGGGGGAGGGGGGTTCATACATGGGGATCTGTGGATGTCCAGCACGTGACCTCTGTCCCCCCAATTGGTTCACAACTGTGGCTGCCCTGGGTGCTGCCCACACTGAGGTTGACCTCTCACTTGTGGTTGGGTAGGAGGTGGTTCTGAGTTGATGCGAGTAGCAAAAGACTGTCACAGGGGTCGATCACAGTGCCTGTAAAGTATGTCTGTCAACTGCAGACATCACTCAAAACTTGTTTGTCAGAGACCCAGAGTCAGATGCAGTCACCATACTCCATAGGTAGCTTCTTGGCTTTCACAGGGGGTGGGATAACATGCAGTTGCAAGCACCAGTGTTAGGCACACATTGGGGCCCTTTCTGGATATGGATACCAAAGAGGGGAAGCAATCCAGTGTACTCATTGTGTGCATACCAGGAGAAGTCAATCCAGATGTGGGAAGGTTGTTCCCAGATGGCATGAAGAGCACAGGGTGCAGCCAATTGAGGGGGCTGGATCATGTTGCAACTAAGGATGTGTGTTCCTTTGGACCAGAAGAGATTCTTTCTGGTTTCAGATGGCTAACTGAAGCCTTAAAGACTGCAGTCTTGCTTGCGAGATGAAGATGGAGCTCACAATCTGTAACATTATTGACAGAACTGACTGAGGTCCTTTGATTCAGAGCCTCCACTCATCTCTGTACCAGATATTAAAATGGTTCTGTGGCCATGTAGGCTGCAGATTCATTGACTTGCACCACTGAGTAGTGAGATTCTGGGTTCTGCTTTCAGAGGTAGTTTCTCTTTCAAATAAATTGAAGTAGATAGTTCTGCGGGAATTTATACCTATGTGTATGAAAACTTTGTAGTTCTTTCGAGATGCTTCTGCTGAGCAATCCTGCGGGCCATATATTTTGCTAAAGCATTTCTTCAACTTGTGGGTCTTGATTTCTGGACAAATATCTATTGTGGAATTTGGCACAACAGTGTTTTGTAGCAAAGAATTTCCTATAACAAGGAATGCAATTTTTTTGCTGTGTTTCTCTTTACTGAGATGTTTTGAATTCTTTTTACTGTATGTTACACAGCTCAGCTGTATTGCAAAGATCTGTACCCTCAAATACCTTGAGGACAGCAGTGTTGCCTCCCACCCCCGTTCCATCCAGCCCTTCACTTCACCCTTGCGGATGATTGTGGCATAGTGAATAACAAATTGGATTGGGTGCAGACTTTACTAAATTTCTTGGATGAAGGAATGATTATAACTAGGTTACTACACTTGTTGGGGAACACTTTGAGTGAAGTAGCAATGTTACAAAAAGCAGTTCACCATGCAAATAACTGATGATTAGGTCCTGAGCTGTTACTACCATAACAGTTCCTAGCCACAAAAACTACAGCGTGGTTGAACAGTTGATTTGCAGCACATAGGTGAGTTTACAGAATGAAGATTTTCGTTATTCCACCACTTGTGGACTGATGTAATCTTGCTTCATCTGTGTTCATTCCATACTTGGGAGTGATTCAAAAAAGTGAATGTAGATGCACACCTCCAATACTTCATGGTACATCCTTTGCAGAGAAGTAAAAAGCTATGTGAAAATTGGTATGGGTAAAGACACAAGAAGTGCTGCTAATATAGGAAGGAAAGGAGACCTATGTGATGATGTCAGCAGAAGAGTTACCACAGTGTGAGGGAGTCCCACAGTTTGCCTTATGTAACAAATCCAGAGAAGTAAAGTTGCCACTCACCATATAGCAGAGATGCTGAGTTGCGATAGACACAACAAAAAGATTCACACAACTGTAGCTTTCGGACACACACACACACACACACACACACACACACACACACACACACACACACACACACATCTTCCACACATGTCTGCAGTCTCAGAGAACTGAAACCACACTGTGAGGAGCAGCACCAGTGCATGATGGGAGTGGGGACTGGGTGGGAGTAAGAGGAGGCTGGGGCAGGGAGGGCGAAGGATATTATCATGGGGGTGGCGGACACTGATGTGTTGCAGTTTAGATGGAGGACAGGAGAGAAGGGGCAGATAGGGGGAGAGGCAAAGTAGCACAAAGGAGAGAAATAAAAAGAAATTGAAAGAATGTGTGTGGAGGTAAAATGACAGCTGTGTAGTGCTGGAATGGGAACAGGGAGGGGACTGGTTGGGTGAGGACAGTGACTAATGAAGATTGAGGCCAGGAGGGTTACAGGAACATAGGATGTACTGCAGAGAAAGTTACGAACCACACAATTCAGAAAAGCTGGTGTTGGTGGGAAGGAACCATATAACACAGGCTGTGAAGCAGTCACTGAGATGAGAGATATCTTGTTTGGAAGAGTGTTCAGCAACAGGATGGTCTACTTGTTTTATGGCCACAGTTTTTCGGTGGCCATTCATATTGACAGACAGCTTGTTGGTTGTCATGCCTACATATAATGCAGCACAGGGGTTGCAGCTTAGTTTGTAAATCACGACTGGCTTCACAGGTAGCCCTGCCTTTGATGGGATAGGTGATGTTAGTGACCGGACTGGAGTAGGTGGTGATAGGAGGATGTATGGGACAGGTCTTGCATGTAGGTCTATTACAGGGTTATGAACCATGAGGTAAGGGATTGGGAGCAGGGTCTGTGTACAGATGGACGAGTATATTTTGTCTGTGGGTGGTGGAATATCATGGTAGGAGGGGTGGGAAGGATAGTGGGTAGGGTATTTCTCATTTCAGGGAACAACGAGGGGTAATCGAAACCCTGGTGCTGAATATAATTCAGCTGCTCATACCGCTCTAATAGACCTAGATGCAAGACCTGTCCCATACATCCTCCTACCACCACCTACTCCAGTCCGGTCACTAACATCACCTATCCCTTCATAGGCAGGGCTACCTGGGAAACCAGTCATGTGATTTACAAGCTAAGCTGCAACCACTGTGCTGCATTCTATGTAGGGATGTCAACCAACAAGCTGTCTGCCCACATGAATGGCCACCGACAAACTGTGGCCAAAAAACAAGTGGACCACCCTGTAGCTGAACACGCTGCCAAACATGATATCCCTCATCTCAAAGACTGCTTCACAGCCTGTGTCATATGGATCCTTCCCACCAACACCAGCTTTTCTTAACTGTGCAGGTGGGAACTTTCCCTGCAATACATCCTATGTTCCCGTTACCCTCCTGGCCTCAACCTTCATTAGTCACTGTCCTCACCCATTCAGCCTCCTCCCTGTTCTCATTCCAGCACTACACAGCCGTCATTTCACTGCCACACTCAATCTTTTAATTTCTTTTTATTTCTCTCCTTTATGCTACTTAGCCCCTCACCCTCTCCGCACCTTCTCTCCTGCCCTCTGTCTAAACTGAAACACATCACTGTCTGCCACTCCCACCATACTATCCCTCCCCCTCCCCACCACAGTCTCCCCTTACCACCACCCAGTCACCACTCCCATCATGAACCGGTGCTGCTACTCGCAGTGTGGTTTCACTTCTCTGAGACTGCAGACGTGTATGCAAGTTGTGTTTGCATGAGTGTGTGAGTGTGTGTGTGTATGTGTGTCTACTGCTGACAAAGGCCTTAGTGTCTGAAAGCTATAATTGTGTAAATCGTTTTGTTGTGAATATCGCAACTTAGCATCTCTGCTATATGGTGAGTAGCTGCTTTCCTTCTCTGGTATTGTTACATTCCATCCTGGATTTTCCATTGTTAGAAGTTTGCCTCATGTGGATGATTCAGACTAAGACACAATTATGTTATGTGTAACTGTTCCTGGGCAAGGGAGAAGCAGCTGAATAATTTAGAGAAGTGTTGTTGCCACACCTTTTTTTCAGAACATGGGCATTCATTTAGTTTAGTATCACTGTTTCCTTAGAAAATATGAAGTAAATTGTTACAAGCAATGAAAGCCAAGGATCAAGACCAGAATGGATTTACAAGATATCAGATTGCTAATTAACGGTAGAAACAGTGACATTGTGGGCAAGGCATTCTGTCTCACAGCTACCATCATGGAGCAGCTCACATAATGTGACACAATCTATGTTGTATTGGCCAGAAAAGGCCATACATTTGTTACCAACCCATTACCTAACCTTCCAAAATAAGACCCTAAACCCAGACCTACATTCGTTAAATTAATTCAAAACACAAAAAAATCCTTCAGCAGATAGAACAACATTACAAAAGAGGACTCCACGGCATCATGACTATAATTGTACAGACTTAGAGTGCTGTATTAGTTTGCTTGGCTTATGGCAGGTGCAGTCTGCACAAAATACAAGACCTGTACACCCTTCAAACTGCCGGTATGTAACATACTTGCTGACTGGTTTATCAGTAAAAGTAATAATTATGTAAATTAGAGTTAGAATAATAGGTTACCTGTTATATGAGAAAAAGTAAGCGAGCTTGTGAACTTTAGACTGCTTTGGAATGGTGCATGAAAAATTAGTTTAAAGGAGAAACATTTATGTACAAAATGTGGAATTATGGTACTGATGACACACACTCACAAATTACTGTGTTGAGTAGATGACCCTTTCTTCAGTTTCTGCTATTGTAGCATACTGCCATTTCAATTTTTGACTCTTATCACAGACTGATGTCTGTGTAACTGATGTCTCCCCACCTGTTAGGCACAGGCTGTGACAAGGATGTAGTTATGTAAACCCCATTAATAAATTTCCTGTAGAGATGGTTCTGAATGGAGCAGATCCAAAGAGGTGTCAAGGGGGTCACGTACCATCAACCAAAACAATATTTTTGTAAAAGCTTTTATAATATCTTAAAGTTTTCTGAGCTAAGCTTTGTCAACTTCAGCATGTGAATGAATTCATGCCTGTAACCTTGTCCTTATGGACCATGAGGCCAAAGTTGCCAAGTGGTGCTTGGCAAACTAATTTGTAGCCAGCACTACAAGGGGTTGCAAGTGTGGTGTAGTTACAGCCCTTATTGCTCATAATAGAGAATTACAGACTGTGTGCAGTGGAGCTGCAAAAAGAATGGCCAGCAAATGATTTGCCTTATTTATTGAAGTTATTGGTTTCTGAAAAGTAAATTGAGTTATGTCAAAAATTTTTGGTAACCTATAAGCAGGTAAAAAGATGTTGGAACTTTATCACAGATAAACTTTATCAAACAGAGGAGACAGCAGTGGACTAGAAGAATTTCTGAAGAGATATTTATATGGAAATTTGTTTGAAACAAAGTGAAAACCCTGACTGTGATGGCGTTATTTCCAAAAAAGACTTAAGCTATTCTGAGGAGTACAAAGATGGTGCTAACAAGAGGCATAAAAGGAAAATATCCTTCCAGGCACTACAAACTACTGTGATTCCTCACTGTAATTTACAGTCATACTTTTAAATCATTCATTGTTCACTTATGTGACCTGGAACAATGTGATATTCGCAGACTCTGACATATATTTCTATGTGCACCCATTTCAAAGGCATCTGGTCGTCAATAAGAAGTTCGCTGCATGGCGATACATAGCATTCAAAAAATTTTGATAATACGCAGACCACATCTGCAGTAATATATTAACGATAAAACGTTGTGTTCAATCATTTAGTGTGGGTTAATGTGGAGAAACTGAGTTTTTGCAGAAAAACACAGATTAAAACAATGATATCTACTATGGTACAGGATGCTATGTTAAAACAAAACTTTTACCTCTCCCACCATCAAAACAAAAACACTGTTGTCATTTCCTGTACAAATCAGCTGTTAAACCATCTTGCTCATGACAGGTGTTACCAATGAACAGTTCAAGGTAACTGTGTGGATGTCACTATAATGTTTTTCAGAAAAGGTTAAGCAAATCCACACTTTCCTTATGTGCAACTGAAGAGTGACAGCAGGTTACAGACATACCACACAATCTACTAATACTTCACCTGGCCAATTTAGGTAAAAGAATGAACCTACTCTACGAAATTTGAATCTAATCTCACAAATGTGCATCCTCAAATGACATTTTGTCGGATAACTCTGGTCATTTAGAATGTTTCCATGAAAATTCCATCATTTACTTATACAACCACAGCCCAAATACTGATAATGAATAAAATACCATATATCTCATCCAATCAGTTTTCTTGTCTTTATTCATTAAAAATCATCAATTCAGCAGGCCATATATTTTACCTACAATTTTTAAGTTTAATTTTAAAATTAAAAATATTTAATAGATAAGCCAAAAGACAGCAGCAGTAATTTCAGTATTTATTAGGAAGGTGTACTTTGTTTATATCAAAAAATTATATCTATTGTCACTTTTATCAGTTGGCAACATGGCAATGCTCCTGTGTTTATGCATCATACAAATAAAATGTGTTGTGCCATAGTTTTAATGGAAAAATTAGGAGCAACAGTATGCAGAACAGAAAGTAAGTGCATCTAAAGAGTAATGTACTGTAGACATACAGCTCTTGAAATATAATAGACAAACAAATTTGTTATTTTGAATGGGGCAGCTGCAGCACCCAAATTGAAGTTAATTTCTGTAATGATGTGCCAACTGATGATTTAAGTATGTATTACACCAGTTGAAGATGGGTTAAATTCTGAAATGTATGTTGGTACAAATAAAAGGTCATACAAAGTGGCTGCTTACTACATTGTTTAAAGCAATAAAGAAATTTGTTTGGTTTAAGGCTACGCACTATCTTCATTGTTTTCAACACTGATCTCTGAAATTTACCTATATAAAGAAAGAACTGGAATGGATATATGCTAGAAGGCCTACGGTACATCAGAATAACAATATCTTCAGGCTGTCCAGTGAAGACCACTTATGGGAAATGTTCCAAGTAGACTGATGCCTGAACACATGCACCGTGAGCTGTTTGCAAAACTGTCTGCTGATATTCTGAACAAAATAGCTACTTATGTTCTCAGTAGTAGACACAGACCTTCTAGCTTGCCCCTGCCTGGACTTCAATCTACTCAATTCTCATGACCCTTAATCAATAGAACCTCTCAGTCCAGTCCCCCCCACCCGAGCATGCACCAGTGCTTGCTCTCTCTCTCTCTCTCTCTCTCTCTCTCTCTCTCTCTCTCTCTCTCTCTCTGTTCAGAGGCTAGGCACAATTTCAATTTCTTACTTTTGCCAATCAAAGTAATAGACAACTGGAAATGTGACAACATTTAAAAAGTGACAGGAGTGCCAGTTTTTGTTTGTGCACAGTAACAAAATTTGATACAGAATGAAATTGGAACACATTTCTCGTGGATGAGTACTGCTTACTTTTGAACTCTAAATGGGCTGCAAAATTAATTGAGTCAAAGGAGCAGTCAGATGACACCTAATGAATCTGGTGTATTGCTGGGATCATAAGAGGTTTACACTTTTCTTTTAGTACATGTCTCATCTAATTGGTGTAGTACTTTAGGAGCACAGATCTCAACTTTTCTGAATGACAGCAGTGACAGCCCATTGGTACTTGGCATTAGAAAATGATTTTTCAGCTCTTGCTGTGTCAAGTGCAACTTTATAACTTCTGAGTTGATAAAAGAATGCATTAATGATGCTGCCAATGTTCTGCATCCACTGAATGCAAATTGGTTTGGAATAATCAGTCCTTCTTGGCATGAGAGAGCAGTACATGCCAGAGAAGTATGTGAGGTTAGTGAAAGAAAAGTACAGAGGAGCAACGATGCAGGTGAGAAGTAGTGTGGGCATGACAAAGGAGTTTCCAATAAAAGTAGAGTAACATCAATGATCTGTGCCTAGTCCCTATCTCTTTGACCTGATTATGGATGTGCTGGTGAAAGATGTGAAGAAGGAGGCACCATGGAATATGATGTTTGTGGATGATGTGTTTCTTTGTGAGCAGAGCATTGACAGACTTGAGGAAAAGCTGGAGGATTGGAGGAAGGCACTAGAAGAAACAGGGATGAATATTAGCAGGAGAAAGTCAGAATATTTAGCACTGAAGGATGTCCAGATGAGGTCTTGCAAGATCCAGGATGATGAGCTGAAATCGGTCTGCAAATTTAAATACCTGGGGTCATACATACAGAGCGACGAAGGACTGGAAAGCAAGATACAACACCAAATAAATTGTGGTTGGAACAACTGGAGGAAAATGAGTGGAGTGTTGTGTGACAAGAAGGTGAGCATTGGGTTGACAGGGAAAGTGTACAAGTCAGTGGTAAGGCCTGCTATGATATACGGGGCAGAGACATGGCCAATCACAGTAGCCCAGGTAAGGAAGATGGAAGTGGCAGGAGTCAAGATGCTGAGGTGGATGTGTGGGTTAACAAGGAAGAACAGGATTAGAAATGAATTTGTTAGAGGAGCTGTGAAAGTGGGACCCATGGGGAAAGAGATACAAGACAGCAGACTAATGAGGTATGGACACTTACAAAGAAAAGGGGAAGAGTATATCAGAAACAGAGTTGAAGATATAAAGATTGAACGTGCAAGAAGGAGAGGAATACTGAAGATGAGGTGGAAGGATAAGATATCCAGGGACCTAAGGGGGAAAGGATGGAAGAAGGAAGAGGCAACGGATAGAGTACTATGGAGGAGAAGGATCCAGAAGATCAACGCCAACCCTATGTGACATGGGTCAAGGCGACGATGAAGAAGAAGAAGAAGACAATGTACGACATCTTCAGGTGTGCAATAAAATTCCTTCATGCATCTGAAGTCTTGTCCTTCATGACATTAGATCCACATTCCAACGTTCATGTTGCTACAATCATGGGTTGTATAAGCAACCAGTTAATCAAAATTACTACACAGTTAAGACTAGTCAGTTGCTTCAGAGTATCATCAAAGCTGTCAAACAATCTGCAATGTTTGTTGTAGCTGTGACTTATAATATAGTGTAAAAATATTAAATAAAACATTTTCTGAATCCAGCAGGTAACAGCAAGAGCATGTAGGTTTCCTTGAAGACACATCTGTTGAAATCTTATTGGAGCGAGTACACTGACAGAGGCATTTTATTACGTAATATTTTGAAAATTAGAAAGTTTCTCTATCTTGCCATTTGTTAATACCAAAAGACTGACTTAACAGTAACACACCAGGTTACCAAAATGCACTTTAGTGTAAGTAGATGACAAAGCAGAAAGGATGGCATCATGCATATCTTCATGACTAGTAGTTCAGCCCTTGAAGTATCATCTATACAAGGACACTATTGAAGTTGTTCAATATATCAAAGATGCCATTGACTCCAGACCTCCAAATGATAAATCAATATTACAATAGAGGAGAATACTAGAAAAGAGATAGTTGGAAATGTTCAAGTAATCTAGTTAGTGACGACATACTGTTGCTTTCAAAAAATTTTTCATTACAGCAATAAAATCTTTCTTTGACTTTGTTGAAAGCCAAAAGTACCATGAATGCCAATTATAGGTGAAGTTACATGTTAAGTCAACATTACATGTCATCAAAATCAGGAAAAAATGTTTATAATAATTCTATGCTGTTTGGTTTAAGTATCTTACCAACTAGCATAAGGAGATGCACTCTGTTCCTACTTGACACCTCAACATTAGCAACATATATCCTATTCTTGTATCATTCTGCTACATCAATTGCTCAGCTACCACACACAAATGCTACAGGTGGCATGTACAATGACACTGTTATGCCTGACCTTTTGGGCTATTCAAATAATTTGGTCAATGCTGTTCATGAGATACCTGCAATTAATACTGCTGCAAAGATCTCGGTATGGAAGATGATACAGAAATACTGACCACTAATTTCTATCCAGAGCATTCATATCTGCCCAACACCATGTCGTGTATCTCTTCCATACACTTTAGTCATGGTTCAGTCGAGGAACTGCCACAACATGAGGTCCAAATGATTGGAAAAGAGCACAAGTAGTTCCAGTTTTCAAGAAGGGTCGTCGAGCAGACCTATATCTCTGACATCGACCTGTTGTAGAATTTTAGAACATGTTTTTTGCTCAGGTATCGTGTCATTTCTGGAAACCCAGAATCTACTCTGTAGGAATCAACATGGATTCCAGAAACAGTGATCATGTGAGACCCAACGCACTTTATTTGTTCACGGCACCCAGAAAATATTAGATACAGGCTCCCAGGTAGATGCCATTTTCCATGACTTCAGACTGGTCAGATACAGGCTGCCAGGTAGATGCCATTTTCCTTGACTTCTGGAAGGCATTCGATACAGTTCCGCACTGTTGCCTGATAAACAAAGTAAGAGCCTATGGAATATCAGCCCAGTTGTGTGGCTGTATTGAAGAGTTTTTAGCAAACAAGACACAGTATATTGTTCTCAATGGAGAGACATCTACAGACACTAAAGTAATCTCTCGCATACCACAGGGGAGTGTTATGGGACCACTGCTTTTCACAATATATATAAATGACCTAGTAGATAGTGTCGGAAGTTCCATGCAGCTTTTCGTTGATGATGCTGTAGTATACAGAGAAGTTGCATCATTAGAAAATTGTAGCGAAATGCAGGAAGATCTGCAGCGGATAGGCACTTGGTGCAGGGAGTGGCAACTGACCCTTAACACAGACAAATGTAATGTATTGAGAATACATAGAAAGAAAGATCCTTTATTGTATGATTATATGATAGCGGGACAAACACTGCTAACAGTTACTTCTGTAAAATTCTGGGAGTATGCGCATGGAACGATTTGAAGTGGAATGATCATTTAAAATTAATTGTTGGTAAGGTGGGTGCCAGGTTGAGATTCATTGGGAGAGTCCTTAGAAAATTTAGTCCATCAACAAAGGAGGTAGCTTACAAAACACTCGTTTGACCTACACTTGATTATTGCTCATCAGTGTGGATCCGTACCAGGGCGGGTTGACAGAGGAGATAGAGAAGATCCAACAAAGACCAGCGCGTTTTGTCACAGGGTTTTTTGGTAAGTGTGATAGCATTATGGAGATCTTTAACAAACTCAAGTGGCAGACTCTACAAGAGAGGCGCTGTGCATCGTGGTGTAGCTTGCTGTCCAGGATTCGTGAAGGTGCATTTCTGGATGAGGTATCGAATATAATGCTTCCCCCTACTAATACATCCTGAGAAGATCACAAATGTAAAATCAGAGAGATTCGAGTGCACATGGAGGCTTTCTGGCAGTCATTCTTCTCGCGAACCATACATGACTGGATCAGGAAAGGGAGGTAATGACAGTGGCACATAAAGTGCCCTCCGCCACACACTGTTGGGTGGCTTGCAGAGTATAAATGTAGATGTAGATGTAGGTCATGGTAAGTTACCTGAGCTGGTTGGTTAAATACACAAATCAGGATGCTTTGCTATCACATTTTGATTTTACGAGTTGACTGACTCACCTCCATTCTGATGTTGGTTTAGATTAGACAACAACCTCACTTCAGCAGAATTCCATGCACACTATGTCTGAATATCACATTGGCCCCAGTCGCAGAGAGGAGGTGATACACTTTACAATACAAAGAAAGGGAATCTGACTATCTCTCACTACTCCTGTGGAGACACCTTCAATACTAACATTGTTCAGGATGCATACTCTTGCTGTACAAGTTCGTGAATCATCTCAATTATGAACCGTGAATCAATGCCAGGATTAACTCCTGTCTCAAATACTGATTTTGTATGTTCTAAATCTGGCACAAGGGGAGTGTGGCAGAAGCCAGACATTTTCTGCATGTGAGATAAACACCCATTGTAAAATTTGAAGAGCTTTACTGTTGGTGTTTAATGAGTTAAATCTGATACAAAATTCGTTTACATTTGAAAAATATTGAACACTTAAATGATATTGACCAATGGATAGCCATCTGATACATGTAAATCTTCTACTACAATACTGACAGCACTCTGCTATGAAGTGCTGTGCCGAGAATGAATATAATGGCACAGTCCAGTAAAAATTCAGACATCTTACCTGGCAACTTAGGAAGCAGAGGAAAGCAGGCCAAGCTGCAGTAATAGAGTGACGTTTCGTTTTGGGGAGACCGTTGATATTGTAATTATGTCCAGATTATGGAACAGATTGCTGCATACCATATGAGCTGGGCTGTCTGAGAAGCTTATGGAGCAAAATATCTTAAGAGGGAGGTGCTGTCATTCTGTTTACCATAAACAATTAAGCAAGAAAGTGTAACTCATATGAAATAGCAGTATGCTGATGCTACGAAATACAGCAGCGAGAGTGAATGGAAAGTAAAGTTGGGTCATCATGGAGCATTCAGGAAAGCTGAGCAGACGGACAAAGCAGATCACATGCATAACGAACACATAGCAGCCTCCCACAAGAACTACTCATTTCCAGTACAGTTACTCATTCTGCAGCAGAGCAGGCTGGAGGAGCAACCTATGTCAGTTTGCTGTCTACTTGTCAAGCTGTCTATGTGATTCTGTGGAACAGCAGGACCCATTGTGGAGACTGATGTCGTTTAGTGCAAGTTGCATAGAAGTAGTGTAGATGTAGATTGATGACATGCTCCAGTAAGTGCATGTCAGAGGGTTCTTTGAACCATGTTCACATTTTTTCTCTACCGTTCCACTCTCCAGCTGCATGTAGGAAAGACGAACAGTTAAGAGAGTTCAGTTTCCACACGGATACATTTAAGTTATTAGAATTGTTGAATTGAAATTTCTCCGTACTTACATAGGTGTCAACCAAATATTTCCACATTTCTACGTAAATCTAGCTTCAATGAAAAAAGTGTTTGTTTAAATGGTTGCCATGACAATTATCATATCAGTGATTTTTCTCTCCGCTTCACCTCCCCCCATTTCACGATATTACAAAATGAAGTGTCCTTCTTTAAACTTTTTCAGTGTACTCAATTAGTCTTATCTGATAAGGATCCCATAAACCACAAGAATACGTTGGTGTCTACTAAATGTTCTAGCAATAAAATGCAGTCTTTGGCTTGGCTTCTAAACAACATTATCATTTCAATTTAAGTTGTTTGTAACTCAAAAGCCTACATATCTAGTAGAACAGACTAACTTTTATATTTATGTGGTTTCCTGTGTAGTTGAAATTTAACAGATTTATTTTGGTACTTATGTGAATGACCTCACACTTTTTATTTATTTATCTATTTTTTTTTGGGGGGGGGGGTGGCGGGGGTGGTATCACATTTCCATTCTTCACACCATACAGATATTAAGATTAAATAATTTTGCAATTGATTTTGATACTGTGATGCCTTCCTTGGATGGCAAATATCAGTATCAGCTGCAAACAATTTCAAAAGGAGTGCTCCTGAGCCATTTATATAGCTTGCCTCGAGTGAGAGAATGGCCCATTATCCATGGGATATGTGCAGCTGGTGGCAATGCTCTTCCTTCCCATTGCCCCATAAAGTCTTAGGCAGGCTGATGGGCAAAGCTGCTTGGGACCATTGAGTGTCTACTGCATTTTTCAGAGCTCTGCAGTCTTCTAAGAACCAAGCTTCAATAATTCAGAATAAGTTTTAATTTCTTCCTGTTACTAGATAGAATTGATCAGACTAGGAGATGCATATATTTAATTCAGATGTTTGCCACATTTCTTTATATGAGCTATGACCGTCGAGTCCAAACACAACATTGGTTGTTTAATTCAATATGTACCTGAGCCAAAATCATCTAACAGTGTTTCCATGTTCACTAACCTCACTGATACATGGAATATAAGTGACCAGTCAATTTTCTAAGAAATCATCGCTCATTTGAAACATGTCCAGTGAGAATCATCTTACTGCCTCATTTGTGAATTTTATGTAGATTCATTTTAAGCAAGGAAAGTATGCAGATATTTTCGCAAAGGTTCCAGTGATACCATTCAGGAGTATGTAGGTCTAATATTTTAGATTTTATCATCTGTCGAAATAATGGCCAAAAACAGAACAAATTTCTTTGTGTCCATACATCAGCACCAGCAGCTTGACCAGTGTACATTTTGAAACCTTTATATCGTGATTATGGACTGCTCTGTAGATCATCGTTCGGTTCTTTCTTGAAAGAGCAGAATGTAAAGTTAATCAGAGCTCAATCAGTAAGGAATTCACTTTGTGAATAGAAAGTTTGGAAGATTCTTCAATAATTATTATAAACCAGAATATAGGTGAAAAATTTTTCAATAACTTATACTCCAGCTATTCCCAATTCTTGTCACATATATGATGTAAGAAGCTTTTGTAATCATGAAAATGGTAAGTTTGTTTTGTTATGGGAAGGTCACTTATTAAATTAGCAATTTCCCATTGATCATGACATTAACTTTGAGATCAAGTCGCATGGCATTCATGTTGGATAATGTGATACTGATGCAAGTATCTGTCGTGTGACAATAATTCATTGTCTATTAATTCTCAGAGCACGAGTGACAGAACAGCATTCGGGCATCTCAAGTGTGCACGCGACAACTGGATGTATCTTAGTGTTGCAGACTGAATGCCAAAAACACACAAGTTAATCAAACTAGATTAAAGGTTGAAAGCCATGATCTGTCATACCAAATGGGAGGGGTAGGCACCAAAGTGTTCAAACCTGTGCAGTATAAATGAAAGATGAGACATGAAGGTAGGTAATACTTCACATACCAAGCCTGCACAGAATATACCCAGTAACTGAGGCACACTTTCAAAGTGTCGGCTGCATAGGACTGACAGGTCTGGTGCCATTACACAGCCGGAGCTGATGCTGCTGCCACTCGCCTCAGACAGCGTGTACTGGGTGGGTGCTTCTGCCACTGTGCTGGAGTGTAGAAAAGTCAATCATTGCACTTTATCAAAAATAACAGTTCTGTGTCTTGATACTGTTTCACTAATGCCCGTGGGTGTCAGATGAGAATCCACTCACCACACCTGGTGTGATGGTTGGACAGCCTCCTGAACCCAGCCAGCCCTCTGAGCCCAAGTGATCAATTTTTTTACGGTGTGAGTAGCATGGCTATATACTTCAGCAACTCTGCAATGGAGCAGTAGTATTGCATGTGCAAAGGAGCAGTAATATAACAGGAGCCCATTAACATTTTGTAGCCATTAAAGAGTGTTGGCAAGCTGAGCCGGTACAGGGAAAAGCCTCACTGAATATCATTAGCTGCAACAGGATTTATAGGCATGATAATTTGGTGCCTCTTTGTTTTGGATAAATTCACTGACAGTGTATCAGTATTTATTCATGATTTGAAAGCTGCCCTTAACTAACCATATACAATCATATCTCATCAGGCCGGTTTGCAAATTTAAGGTGGAATGGTAACTCAAAGATACACATAATGTACCTTGAGAGATAGATTAAGGAACAGGCATCTGAACAGATTATTAAAAGGCTTTACCAACTGTATTGCAAACGGTTGAGTTGGACACTTTCTAGAGAACAGCTGACTGGTTTGTCGCTGAAATGGAATCGATCAGTAGATGCATTTTCAGACATAATTACGGAGGTCAATACACAATCCTAAGCATTAAGGTAAAACGCCAAAACTGATAAGATTTATTCTGGTGGAGGCTAGACCCTGGATGTATTTTTTATGAGCATTTCCAGGCAATATGTTGCAACTACATGATATAGGTTGTGTGGAGTAAGAGACAGTGATGTGGTGTCATTGGGATCAACATGGCTCAGTTTCATTGTTGGTGTATGAAATTTTCAGGACCAGATGGAAGTACTGCCACTCATTGCTGATGGGTACTGTGTTGCCCCATATCCAGAAAATGCAGACCAAGGACAACAGTCCAGATGCAAACGACCACTGCTAGTGTGACATGGTCACAAGTTTCAAGTATAATGCAGGTGATACCAAGTACACTGCAGATGTGTTCACTGAAGTTCAGTTTGCACAGTATTTTACCAACAGATACAGAATTGATAGTCTTGGTGACCTATCAAGTGAGATGATGAGTGCTGTGGAGCTGTTGGAATCCACTAAAGAGATGAATACATTGTATATTTTCTGCGTGGTAATATAGCAAGCGTAAGATAATAGGTCGAGCTTGTATAGTCGCGAGGTGTGTGGATAACTTCAGTTCAGATGAGGTCTGTCTGCCAGGGAATTAAACTTGGACATCCTGCAGGATGATGATTAGGTATGTCAAGGGGAGACAGTCCCACGCAGACTGTCAATCCATCTACATCACATGAAAAGGTGATTCACTTTGTGCAGACAGACAGAACAGTGGTCAAAACTTCACTGTGATGACTTAGACTTTTTTAAATTGTGGTGGACCATTACCAGCAACAACAGCTATGCAATGTATGATACCAGTGGGTAGTGATGGACAAATTCATGGGAAACCATACAGAATCCTGAAAGATCTACAGCCAATAATGTAAGAATTGCTCGAGCAATAGGTTGCTTATGGGATTATTGAATGTAGTGATAATCTGCATGGTGCATCTGTTTTAATTGTTTCCCAAAAAAGTCATCAATTGTAACAAGGAAGTATAGCTTTTGATTATACAGGAGACCCTGGCCATCATCTATGGTTTAATGTACTTACATTGTTACTGGCATGGAAGAAATTATTAAGATGTGACAGACCATGCTGCATTGAAGTGGTTTCTAGGATTAAAACACTCTTCAATTAGATAACCACCAGTAAGCAGAAAGGCTGGAGTACTGTGAGCAATGAATAAGAGCACTACAGAGTGAAAGAAGGAACTTTTGCTAACACTGACAGCCAAATTTAGGGAGCAACCACAGTCTGTGACACACAGAGGCTTGTTGCGCAGAATGACTGTGGACCATGCGTGGTGGTACCTGCAGCTTTCTAGGAAAGCACTAATGCAAGCATATGACAATTTTTCGGTAGATCATGGAGGTTGAATACCAACTGAGCGATGAGTAACCATAAACTTTTGGCCAAGGACCAGAAGCAGGAGCCGGATTTTAGAAATGGTATGATGTCCTCCTCCTCGCCGTGTCCGGCGACAGCGACTCCGTCAGTCTTCTCTGTCCTTGTTGTGGTAGGCTCGGATGTGGCTCGCGAATCCGAATTTTGCTTTGAATATCCTGTTGCATGGAGCACAGTGAAGTTGACCAGCAGAGTTGTAAGTATACGTGTAGACAGGCTTGAGCTGAGATTTTCGGAGCTCTCTTTTAGCATCCAGGTCCATTACACGCTTTTGCTCGAATTGTTCGATGCTCTTATGTACAGTTGATCGCCACTCCGATCGGCGCAATGCTAGCTCCTCCCAACGGTTGCTTGGGATGCCACAGGCTGCAAGGTGGCGTTTAATGGTGTCTTTATATTGCAGGTGTTGACCACCTTTCCTCCTCTTCCTGCACGAGAGCTGCTAGTAGAACACTGCTTTAGGTAGCCTACTGTCTTCCATGCGTACTATGTGACCACTCCATCTCAGTTGATGTTTCATTATTAAAGCTTCAATACCAGCAAGTTTCACGCGGCGCAAAATCTCCGTGTTTGGGACACGGTCTTCCCATTTGATGCGCAGAATTGATCTCAGACATCGAAGATGAAATTTATCTAGCTTCTTAATGTCAGCTTTGTAACAGCACCAGGTTTCCGAGGCATAGAGTAAGGTGGATAGTACTACTGCTTTGTAGACTGCAATTTTTGTGTGTAGTTTGAGATCATGTGATTTCCATACTCAGTCATTAAGCTTACCGAAGGCTGAGGCTGCGCTGGCTATACGCGCTGCGATTTCCGATGTCAGGCTGTTGTCACTTCTAATTTGGCTTCCCAGGTATTTGAACTTTGACACATTTTGCAAGGGTTTGTTATTTATCTCAATACTAGAGGCATCTGCATTAAGACCTCTAAGTGGTTGTTTAAGAACTTGCGTCTTAGTGATGCTAATGGCTAAGCCAAATCTTCTGCAGGAGGCATTTAGCAGGTTTATGTAAGTCTGAAGAGTTTCGCAAGAATTAGCCATCATGCATACATCATCCGCGTAGAGAATCTCTAAGATGGATAGTTTGGTTACGCGACTTTTTGTTCTGAGGCGAGAGATGTTTAAGACACTTTTGTCTGTCCTTGTGTCGAGACTAATTTGATTACTACAGGCTTTGGTCGCGTCTCTCATAACAACTGCGAAGTAAAGTGAGAAGAGTGTGGGAGCCAGAACACAGCCTTGTTTTACACCACATGTCACGGGAAACTGTTCTGAGAGCTTGTCCTCATGGCGGATTTTTGCCATCATGTTTTCATGAAACTGCCGAATCAAACTGACAATTTTGTCAGGGCACCCAGTTTTCTTTAGTATGATCCAGAGAGCTTCCCGTGAGACACGATCAAAAGCTTTTTCCAGGTCTTCAAAGCACATGAACAAAGGCCGATGTTGCTCTACACTTTTCTCTTGCATTTGTTTGACAACAAATATGGCATCCACTGTGCCTCTGTTTGGGCGAAAGCCACACTGGGTCTCTGGTAGCAGTTTTTCTGCAAAGTGTGTTAACCGGGTGTTAATTATGTGGGCAAGGACTTTTCCTGCTGCTCAGAGAAGAGAAATGCCCCTGTGGGAGCTGCAGTCTGATATGTCACCCTTGCCTTTATAGATCTTGGAAATACAAGCATCTTTCCAGTCTTGTGGAATCATTTCATACTCCCAAATCCTTAAGATCAGAGCAAACAATGGTTTCTTGATGTTTGGCCCCCCATATTTATATAGCTCTGATGGCAAGTTATCTAATCCTGCTGTTTTGTCATTTTTCAGCTTAGCCAGTGCTGAAATGAATTCATTGTAGGAAGGGGCATCCGCAAGTTGTTCCTCAACTGGCAGGTCTTCAAGTGCTTCTATGTATGGAATATCGGTTGTCTGATGGTCGGGATTAAGAACGTCATTAAAATGTTCCGCCCACCGAGACAGGATGTCACTCTGTTGTGTCAGCCGACAACTTATATCTTTGTTATAGACTGGTGCTATCTTCCCAACTCTTGGACCAAAGATAGTTTTCAGGGACTCAAAGAATCTGCCCGTTTGGTGTGTGTCGGCATATAGCTGTATTTCATTTGCTTTATTTGCCCACCAACTGTCTTTGAGAGCACGTACCTTCACTTTCAGATTGTAATGCGCTGCTCTACGCTTGTTATCATCAGGGGTGCGAAGAGAGGTTCTGAAATCATTAATTAGCTTTCTGATCTCTGGATCACCAGTCCTGGTGCTTCTTCTGAGGCTTTCCCAAGACTTCTGAAGCACAGCCACGCAGTCTGCTAGCGTATGCACTCCACTGTTCATCTACAGGGACAGATTCAGATATCAAAAGGCCATCGACACCAAATTTTTCATCCAGTTTTGCTCTCATAGTCTGATCATTGGCCAAGATTTTGCAGGACAATTTTGTTGGTATTTTGTGTGAAGCTCGGCGTGGTGCCTTCAAAGTTATCTTTAATTTGGACCTCACGAGTCGATGGTCTGTCCATCCCTGAGCGCCTCTCATTGCACGTGTGACCAGTACGTCACCAAGATCTTTTTTCCGTACTATCACATAATCCAGAAGGTGCCAGTGTTTAGATCGCGGATGCATCCATGTCGTTTTATATTTTTCAGGCAGACAAAAATATGTATTTGTCAGACAGAGTTCAAACTCGGCACATAGAGTTAGAAGATCCAAACCATTCGAGTTGCATTTTCCAATCCCATGGCGACCGAGGACTCCATTCCAAGCACTGAAATCATTCCCAACACGAGCATTAAAATCACCAAGTAACAGAAGTTTATCTGCAGAAGGAATATCCCTAAGGACATGTCGGAGGTCTTGGTAGAACTTGTTCTTCTCTTCATCCGGAGATGGCAATGTAGGTGCGTATACATTGATCAAGTGAAGATATTTCTTGGATGCCAGGTGAAGTCTGAGTGTTATTATTCTGTCACTGATACCTTTTGGGAGTTCTGTTAGTGAGCATGCCAATTTATCGTGTATGGCAAAGCCTACCCCACTTTCCGCCCTTTCAGTGGATGATTTTCCACTCCAGTAGTAGGTATAACCTCGGAGCGGTTCACATAACTGTCCAGAGTCACTAAGATGTGTTTCACTTATGGCGGTAATGTCGATGTTATATCTAGCCAATTCCCTTGTGATAAGTCCTGTCTTTCTCTCTGGGAACTGATTATGGTCGTTATCCTGTAAAGTACGGATGTTCCAGACTCCAATCATTAGATATTTAAGGTAACTGTTTATTTTATTATTTTTTTGACCGCATATGTTAGTGAACAAGTGACCGCAGTTTGCCACTTGTGCTGGGTTGAGATGGGCTATGTTTAGGCCACCTTTTCTAGGCCCCTCCCTGGATTAGGGAAAGCAGAGTGATCCTAAATAGGGCTGCTTTGTCGTCTGACGAGCTGCCGAACCAGTCCTCCCGTCTCTCACGAGTACCAGAACGACCATCACCGTCTGACCGCCTAACGTGCAGAGCACCAACTAAGGTTCAGGTACACCAAACCCTTGCCTCTTCATCAGTACTCCATCGCCGCAGGACTTTCAATGCTCATAGTCCATTGAAACTTTGCCGGAGTCATCTGCGCGTGAAGCTATTTAAAGTGGACAAGCAGTTGCGCAGATGCAGATCCACTCTCTCTGCCTCTGGTTGGCAGTGGATCGTAGGGCTGATACAACTGGCAAGAGGCAGGGGATGCAGTGAATGGCCATATGCCACTGGAAGTATCCTGACATACGCCCTTAAGGCACATCACAGGTGCCTTGCTTCGTCGGTACAGGAGCCGTGAGTGTTTACCTATCGATATTACCCGCCTCCTACACTGATGAAGAGACTGACAGAAGGGAAGAAGGAAAGGGAAGGGACTGGAAGGGAAAGGGAGGAAAGGACGGTAGGTCGTTGTGAGGCACACTTCGTCTGGCTCCTCTGCTGAGACCTGACCGGCTAGGTTGAACCTGCCAGTAGCTACGCTACCACCGGAGTAGCTCTCAGCATCACAGGAACACGCAAACTCTCCCACCCGCACGGACAGTGCTACGATAAGGTGGTGATGGTATACTGTGTGCACAACATGCCGATTTCAACCTATTATTCAGACATCAACTGCAAAGTTTGTCAGAAGCATCCAAACAATTTGAAATAGTGTGGATGGCTGTTGCCTGATCATTTATGGAATACCAGGTGCTACTGAAATTTCATGTTGCTGACAATAATAACAGATGAAGCTATCAATTTTATGTCCGATCTGATGAAAAAGTTATCAAATTTGCTAAGCATTCACAACCTTAGGACTAGACATACCCTTCAAATGGAAGAAGGCAGCATTTTCATCTTACAATTGCCAAATTTTACATTTTTTGGTGAACACCAACCAAATGACAGAGGTGTGACTCCCATATGCTGTATCAGCTTAGAACTGTAAAAGAACACAGCAATATTGTGCTTTCACCCTGTCATATAGTATAGTATATGGCAGGAAGATGCCTTCACCATTTGAGGTAGTAAAGCCTTTATTTGGGAGAAATGGGGACTCAGCACAATATTTTTAGAAACTTCTTCACAATCTGTAATAGAGGGTGAAGAAAAGCGATGCTCAAGCATCAGGACCACATAGGACAGTGTGTCAGCAACCTGCCTCAGTTGGACAATGGGTTCTGCAGACGATGATGGGTTATGTCATCTCTATGGATACATTTTCTATGAAGAAATACCTCTGCTGCTATGCATTGAGTCATGTTATAGGACATTGCATATTGGCCAGCAGTATGACTATCTTAGTAATGGATATATGCGCACTTTTGGAAAGGGGGAAAAATTGACACACATTTCTTTCTGCCAGATGGTTTGATCCACATCCTAGATACTCGGGAATATAGTTCTATTGGTTCTATACTTCAATAAGTGAAGAGTAGTAGAATCGCTACAGTATCAGCTGCCTGAATCAGGAGTATTACTTGCCAGAAAAATGGGACACCACACTTGCTAGTAATCATTAGAAGTTGAGACTGTTGCTTCTTATATTTAAAAGAAGTCTCAGAATTATCAAACTCTTAAGTATGGGCTGTTACTGGCTCTAAAATTACATGGTAAAGAAAACAATAGATTTGATGTGTACAATATTTGCTTCCATACTTAAGGACTGTTTACAGTCTTCAGTGTCTCCCAATTCCCTCAAAGTTTGCAAAGTACTTCCAATATTTAAATTAGGAGACAGTCCTGATAATAAGACAGTCCTGATAATAAGACAGCCCTGATCAGAAGACAGCCATGATCAGAAGACAGCCGTGATCAGAAGACAGCCGTGATCAGAAGACAGCCATGATCAGAAGACAGCTCTGATTAGAAGACAACCCCATTTTCAAGGGCATTCTTGAGAAAAAATAAAGTTTTTTCAGAGGCGGAACGAAGTTCACCAGGTATAGCAGGTCTTAAGAATAATATGTTATTTTGTTTTGCCATATAAATTATATCTGGTCTATAAGAATAATGCATATGTGTAACACAGTGTATACATGTAACACAATAGCCATTGTTGGTGGTAGCTCGTGACACAAACAATAATAATAACTGAAAACTGTGTAGGGAGTGAGAAAAGGCTAAGGGAGAAGTGCGTTTCTATGGTAGATCACTTGGATTTAACAATTGCAGCCAATACACAGTTCTTCCATGAGCATACAAACATAGCGGCAACTTTGTGTAGAAACGTGTTCGCCAGCATTATGAATTAGGCCAAGCCCACACACATCGATTTTTATTGTAAGTAAAAATATTGTACAGTTAAATTCTTGTAGAGGAACAAAGGAGAACAGAGGAATTTCTTTGTCCTACTAAAAGAATTTGATTGTATAATATATTTCCATATGATAAAAATCAATGCATGTGCGCTAGGCCTAAATGTCGGTTTGGCAAATGATGCGTGCTACCTAGGTGAACTTCTCAGTCTAGTTATGTTGATTCAAAGAGGGAAATTTGAGTCATGCCTTTTGGTACATTTTCTTCAATTGACTATCTATTGAATATCATTGGTAGACATTTGGAGAGGATAACTGATCAAGTGATAATTGATCAGTTATCGACCGGGGCTGAAATTATTTAATTACTAAAATTGCTATTAAAAATGGGGGTTGGTGATAGAGGGGTGAAAATTTAGGGTTGTGTGTATTTTGTAATGCCACACCATAAAAAAAAAATAAAAATAAAAATAAAAAGTTCTGTCCAAAACACAAGAAAAAATTTTTTGGGGTGGACCATTCTTATCACTTAGGGGTATGAAAAATAGATTATGAGAGATTCTCAGATGTACCAAATATACATGTAAAATTTCATTAGGATTGATCGAGTCATTTCAGAGGAGTATGGCACTGTGACACAAGACTTTTATATATAAGGAGGTGGATATTCTGACTAATCAAAATTACAAACTGTTATAGTATCTGTCTCAGAAGTTAACATAATACCTATTCTAAATGCATGCCGTTTGTTCATTGTTAACAATTTGATAATGTAAGGACAAATAAAACAAACGAAGAAAAAAAGTTTTACATTAATTTTCTGATGGTTTTCCTTTATACATTTTTCACATAGCAACCCTGTCATCTGGCGTACCACTAGTTTTTACTCATCATCATCATCATCATCATCATCATCATCGCACATCTGTGAAATTTATATCATCGTGGTCACATTTGGCTGTTTCTTCCTAATATGTTGCCATTTCTGATGATGTGGTTACCTTGCGATCTCAGAATACAGCTATTTTTATGCATATACGTATAGGATTATGCTTCTATTTTGACATATGTTACAATATGTCTTGCATCCAAAGATACTGCCAATGAGAGAGTGGTGAGAAGACAATGTTGATCCAGCATCAGAGACATGGTTTCATTCCCGTCATATGTCACAGTGACTGTCGACTACATGGCATCATGAAACACTTACGTATGCCTCTGTTCCTCATCTAGACTTTTATTTTCTCCTGAAGAAATGAATACTCTTGTTGAGTTCTTGTAAAATTTTACAGTCAACTCAATTCCGACTACAAACTGATTCACGCAAACTGCAATTTAAACATGTTACATGTTCCGAAAAAGCTGAAGCACGCAAGATAGATTCCAATGGTTGGCCAATAAAACAATGTAATTTGCTGGCCATGCGCTACTCCCCTGCCTGTACTAATCAAGTTTTCACCTAAGCTGATATCACTGTAGAAGGATTGGAAGAGGAACAGTGTTGTGCTTGATCAACTGTTAAACACTGACTTGTGCCCCAGAAGATATTGCAATCATATGTAACAGCAGCAGTAGCAACAGCTAATACATAATTTAATATCATGATTCAGTTCAACTGTCAAACTTCCTCTCGGCTTCCATCTTCTGACATCTATTGGTACCAGCTCTACATCACGTCTTGAGACTGTAATTTGTTCTTGCAAATGCATTTAATATGATCTATTTCATTTGTTCCATCATTTTTTTCAGAATGTCAGCATCATGTTCAACAGCTGATTAAAAACTGGTAACATTTTTATACAGAATTTTAATACATGAACAGCGACCGAATTTATCATTTTACCGAATTTCAGAATCCAGTAACTTTTTTGAAGGATAACATTTCTCCTTTATTTCAACATGATATCCATACATGTATGAGAACTTTTACTCTGAACCTGTTCAAATACAACAAGAGTCTGTAAATGATACAATATGGAACAGTTTCCTCCCACGTTCCAGAAAATAGTCAAATTTTATGCAGAGCAACATATTTTTGTAGTAGCTGTTTCATAGTTTCTCGCATATCACTTACACAAGCAATGTCTGAGTTGTCACATGACTCTTTGCATAGCGTTGATAGGTTATCAAGGCACTTCGGCATATCGTGATATCTTGAACCTGTTGGAAGTCGAGTTTTATTTGGCCACCTCTGTCCTGAATTCTTCAAAATAAATTTCTGTGTGACCTCAATAGCCAAAGCTTCATTTGTAAATGTAAGACAACCACTATATATCCTGTTAAACAATGGAAAAATGTTGACCATAGCAGCTATAGCTTTATCAGTGAATATAAGGTGACTCTTTATTTTCCAAAACATGAAATGGGGAAAAAACCCTTGCCTTATAATTGTCTGAGATATCTCACTTACTTACATACATCCAATTACTTACCTTATATGAAATGAGCAAAGCATTTTGTAACACCACAGCTCTTATGCTGTATGGATTTATTTTGTTTTCTTTTTTGCTTTATTTAATGTTACATTGTTGATCTTCTGTAAACGTGATTGAATTGATAACATAAAATTGTGTACTGCTTTCTTTATATAAACTTTGATGTCATGTTTTGGTTCTATGCAAAGTAGTGTATCTGTAATTTAAAATCTTTGTCCCATTTGGAGGGAACAAAACTTACTGTATATAATTGTAATTTTGTGTGAATAATTTGTTTGTAGAAGTGTCAATATGTGAAAATGTTCTGTTTTATTTAATGTATTTGTTTGCTGTTATGTAAACTGCTGACCTTCACTTAGGTTTCTTAGTTATTCTGTATGTAAAAGGTGTAGTGGTTCCCCTCGGGAACGGAACTGTGTAGCGCGCGCAAATTGTGGTTGGCCTAGGTGGAAAAGGTGGAACTGATAGTCAGTCGGAGACGAGCCAGCAGTCAGGGACGAGCCACGAGTCGGGGACGAGCTACGAGTCCGTACACTGCTATTATAAAGGTGCATATTGTGCTGATTCAGAGAGAGGCTTTTCCTGTTTCTTTCCAAGGCCTCGGATGGATGGATAAATAGCTGGAACTATTCTGGAATTTGTATCTGTCATCGCCGCCAAGAAATGACAGAGTCCAGCAATTCTGTCCACGAATCCACCTACCAACATGCAGTTGCCACCACGTTGCGCAATCATTGCAACGTAATACTATAATAATGTACAGTGAAGGATCAGCTTAATGGATGTGCTAATGTGCTGAAATATAAGGTAATTTGTATCTGAATTTATGTACCTACCTTGATTTTCTCCTCATCATAACACCTCTCAGGTTCCTTTCCGTTTGAACTAAAGTAATTACCAAGTGTCACTACTGAAAGATCATTTATGACCAGAGTTTTGGTAATTAATGCCTCTTGAACTTAGTAAAAAGAAAGTTAACGTTAATGTGGCAATAGAGTGAGTTAAAGTAAATATTATTTTTCAAAATAATTTTCCTATTAAAACTGCTATTTAAAGTGCTGTTACTAACTTCAATATTAAAAGTTCTTAAGACTGAGGCTTATAAGGCAAATGATCACATTATTGTCGGTAGTAAATTCTAAAGGGTGAGTCAGTTTCTTGCAATTTGATCAGTATTGTGTTTCGCTGTGGTAAAAGTGAGAAAGCTGCAGTAATTAAATATTCATGTTTGCTAAGTGTTTGTGTTTCTTGTGTATTAGAAGTGCATGTTAATAGTAATGTTATAAAGACCATTCACTTTATGTAAGCCTGAAAGTAATAGGGTGTTTCGGTATCTCTTATAATTTAGCAAATAGTTTGTGCTGCTCCAGTTGTTAGCTTCAATCTTAAAACATATGTGTGTCAGAGTTCATTGCACTCGCGTGTGGCTAAGTCTAGGTTGTGTTTGTCCATTATAATTACTTATACCTACTTTTATAAACGAGAACTTTAATCTTTCTCTTGCCTAATTAGGCTGGCGACCATTTCCCTTATTTTATAAACAGTATAGCTAGGCAAAATTTTGTTTGTTACTATACAAATATTTACGTAATTCTGACTTTCATTTCAGATAAGCCACCTCTGTTAGGAACAACACGGTCAAACTCACAAAATTCCTCTCAGAGGGTAACACTGCTCTGTTGCTTTGTGCCATAGTTGCTTTTACAAAATTGTTTTATGTTACAACCTGCTTCTAGCATTGAGGTTATGGTACAGTAGTAGCAGAAAATGAGTGTTATAATTTGTCTACATTCCCTTTGACATCCTAACAACAGAACTAGAGTTTTATGAGGTATGTAATCCAGAATTAGCTTGTCACAGTTGAAAATAAAGATATGAAGCTATTACTGCTATTTAGTATTATAAATACACCCCTTTATGTGGTGTTCAAAAGGGCACATTACTTGGACCATTCTTCTTCATCGTCATTATCAGTGACATTCCTCTCTACATAAATCATACGCTATGTGATGACACAACACTGGTCGCCTCACTTCGGAAGATCTCTGTCTTGCATAACAGTAACCAGGAAACACCCAAATCTGCCCTCCACTGGTTCTCAGCAAATAAATTACTCTGTAATCTAGAGAAAACAAAACAGCTTATTTTATGATTGCCCAAGGACATAGAAAACAGATCAGTGAAAGTGTTAGGAATGCATATTGAATCCAATGTTAACTGTGAAGAACATGTTAGTCAGGTATTAAAAATATTTCTAGGATCTCCTACTTGCTTTGGAAACTTACAGACATGATTAGTATTGACTTCCTGAGACTAATATACTTTGTACTGTTGCCTTCACATATTACTTATGGCCTCCTCGTTTGATAACACACCCTCCTACACTGCCAAAATTCTCAGAACTCAGGAAAGATTGTAATGCATAATGTGTAAAACAAGTCCCAGAGAGCACTGTCGTCCTCCCTTTACCAGGCTCAGACTATTGACTGTTGTAAATGAAAATATGTACACATATATCTGTTTACTATATGTAAACATAAAATTCTGCTAGGGTAGAAATTCGTACTACAACAACAGAATGAAGGTGGATGATGACGTACCAAGATACAGATTAACACCACCGTGTCTCTAACAAAAGGTGACTATTTTAAAACTCTTCAAATAATAACACAAAGTGCTTGGGGCATGCCATTACAAATTTTTAATGAAAAACTGCACAATTGGTTATTGGACAACCCATTTCTCTGTTTGCAAGATTTCATGATCTGAGTAGTGCTGAGATCAGTCTGTAAAATCGACTATATCCACTGTTTATTTTGTGAACTGATAGGCCCTCACAAACAGAATAATGTACAATGGTTATTAGCATGCAAGATAACAGCTAATTGCACTGTCAGCATACAATTAATAATTCTTTAATCACTGCATCAGTATATTTTGTATTTGTTAGCGTGGTACGTTAATTGTGCTCACCAGGTCAGTAATCGTAATGTGGAATGAACACTATGTTCACTGCCTTACCATGTAAAGTATTTACAAATTCCTTGTATGTCAACCCTCTCTATTTACTGCAAATAGCTTCAGAAAATTTTATTGTGATCTGTACAAAAACAAAGCCTAATTCTAGCTGAATGACCATTGGCGATAAACATTCTTGACAGTCAGTTACCTGATATCCCACTTTGGACACAATGACAGTTTCAGAAAATTATAGTTCAAATTGGGGATGAGTATGGCAAAAAACCAAATCACAGTGAACTCTGCTGGCATAGCTGCAGAAATGTCCTGAAAAGTTTTTTTGACTAGAGAATCCCAATAAATCAGTTTTTAAAGCTCAAAAGAAGGCATCACCACAAAACACAATATCCATAGTGGGCTGCCGACCTTGGTTTGCCTTGGATATTACAGGACATTTGATTGCTTTGCACACTAGCCTGCTAGGTGAAAATCAATTAATCTATGAAATGACTGAAAAATATAAATCACTTTCATGAGAAAACTTCCAATGTGGAAAGACAGACAAAGTAGAGAAATGTGCTGCATTTTTCTGATGACAGTTATTCTCCAGGATAAGAATTACAAGGAGTACATTCTACTAATTAGTACAATGAAGGATGAACCTGGACGATTTAGGGATATACTAAATCCATTCCAAGCTTTCAAATTATTTTTGAGACCACTTGCTACTTCTGTAGATGACACTTCCTGCAATTTGTAAATGGAAGTAATACATGGACCTACAAAGTAATTGTCCTCTGATAGGCAACTCCTTTACAGAAAGAAGTTTAATACGATATTATCATAACTCTGCACAACAACAGCTTCCTCATCTTCATTACGAGCTTTCCAATATTGGGTTTGAGATAAGTCTGAAAAACAGATTTTCAAATATTAAGAAAATTAATGAATAACTGTTAAATGCAAACAGTTATGTAAATTTTAATCACTGAATGAAATCTAGTACAAAACTGATACTTAAAGACAAGAGCAATGTCATTGTAAATTCACCTTGTGGTACTTAAATTGGATAACGATTTTTTGCAATTATAAGTATACCATTATTGAAGTAGAGAAGATCATGCAGGTCCATACATTGGGTGAGGTTATACATTTGAATTCCTGAAAATACTAACCACAAAGCATGCTTCAAACTGTTTTAAATGCTTGCCATCTGGAGTGGGAATGTAATACTGCTTGTGGTGTTTGTTGTGACAGTGCCATGACATTTAACAGTGCCGCCACGACAGTACTCGCAAACGGCGATAGAGGCGCTCCGCAACTCGGCTGAACACGGGAGCGCCACCTAGCTATGAACGGTGCCAGCTATTGTTTCTAAGTGAGAGTGTTTGAATATCCACGCAATTATTGGTGATTAAAGGCTATAACACTTTTTGGCGACAAGGTCAGATATTTTCACTGTGTTGTGGATTTGTGTGTTCGTGACGGGGCAGACATGGAACAGCTTATGCAAGCGCTCATTGAACAACAAACACAGCTGACAGCTGCTATTCAGGTGTTGTCGATGTCACTTACTCATCGTCTGTCTTCCTCTTCTCCGCCTCCATTCCCTCCTTACGACGAGGCCGCTGAAGACTGGGAGGATTATGAGAAGCGTTTGCGGCAACACTTCTTGGCTTTCGGCGTTGTCGACGCTCCTATGTGTAAGTTGTTATTTCTATCTTGGATTTCCCCACGGATCTATCAGCTGCTATCTCAGTTAGCCGCTCTGCAGGAACCTGCTTCTCTGTCCTCCCAAGAAATGTGTGACTTATTGTCTAACTATTACCGAAAAAACACTCATGTTGTTGCCGCCCACATGGTGTTCTGCCGGTGTCGTAAACAGCCGCATCAATCTTACCGGGCTTGGGCGGCGGAACTACACGGTCTGAGTAGGAAATGTCAGTTTGTCACGGACACTCATCATGTGTCTTATGCTGATTCAATGGTAGGGATGCTATTCTACAGCTTGCTCCTCATAAAGAAGTTCGGCAATGTGCCCTACAACTGCCAACCCCGTCGTTGGATGATGATGGTTGGTTTGTGGGGCACTCAACGGCATGGTTATCAGCGCCCGTACAATTTCCCAACCTTTGCTCAGTCCAATTTCGCCACTGTACTGGATGATAATGAAATGATGAGGACAACACAAACACCCAGTCATCTCGAGGCAGGTGAAAATCCCTGACCCCACCGGGAATCGAACCCGAGACCCCGTGCTTGGGGAGCGAGAACGCTACCGCGAGACCACGAGCGGCGGACAACCCCGTCGTTGTCGGAAGTTCTAAGCATCGCTCAATCCTTTGAAGTGTCTCACACTGCTGGCGCGCAAATAGACACATGGTGTGATGTAGGCACTGTACAGTCAACTTTCAACATGGACAATTTGCCTGTTTCACAGGAGAACGAAGATGTGGCGGTGGTTCACTCACACGTAAACAACGTCGCGTTGGGCCGCAACGCTTGCAGCGAAAACAGCAACCACAGAAGCAGGTTCATTCCGTACTTCCTTCTTGTCCACGTTGTTTCATACAGCATGAGAGGGCCAAAACGTTGGGTCATGTGTAATTTGTGTAGGAAAAAAGGCCACATTGCTTCTGTGTGTCAGTCCCCTAAAGTTCCTGTCAACGAGGACAAGGCATCGGACGTGGATGTTAACTGTGTGCTTTCTCAAACAAATAAGTTGTTTGTTACTGTTCGTGTTCTGGATAAAGACATTTGCATGCAAGAGGACACTGGCTCTGCAATAACTCTCATTAATTCTCGCACATATTTTGAGTTGGGCTCCCGTCCCTTGTCTCCAGTTACACGAAATCTGAGAACTTATAATAAACAGAAAATTCCTATCAATGGCCAGTTTTATGCTTCCACTGCCTACAGGTCTGTTGTTAGGCCCCTCACGTTTTATGTGTTGGATCATGTGGGCACTGAAAACCTGTTCGGTTATGATGCTTTCCAGTTGTTCGGGTTCTCCATTGATGATGATGTGCACCTCATATCTAAGGATATTCCGTATCAACAGCTGGATGGATTGTGTTCTGAATTTTCGTCCATGTTCTCTGCTGGTCTGGGTCGTGCCAAGGATTTTGAAGCCCACATTAGTCTTAAACCTACAGCTCGCCCAAAGGTTTCCGGGCACGCCCTATTCCAGTGGCGTTGCGTGCACCTGTCAAGGCTGAGATAGACAGGTTAACAGCTTCAGGGCTTCTCCTTCCTGAATGGGCATCGCCAATCGTGGAAGTTTCTAAACCAAACGGGATTCTGCGATTGTGTGGTGATTTTAAAGCCACTGTCAATGCTCAGAACCTTATTGACACTTATCCTCTTCCCCGTCCTGAGGATTTATTTACCAAGCTCGCTGGGGGCCAGTTCTTTTCCAAACTTGACTTATCGGAGGCGTACCATTTGGCGTCGCTAGCGTGCCAGCCATTTTTCAGTGGTTTTTGGAATAGCTCACGACTTCTGTTCCCGGCTGCATAAACTGTCTGGATGACATTGTTGTCATGGGGGCCTCCACTGAGGAGCACCTTCGCAACTTGCGTTCACTGTTTCGGGTTTTGCATTCGGCCGGGCTGAGGTTCAAGTCACAGTTCTTCCAACCCTCCATTGTGTATCTTGGTTTCCACTTGTCCCGTGAGGGTATACGTCCTCTACGTCAGCACGTTGCGGCCATTAATGCTCTACCCCGGCTGTCTACAGTCAAAGAACTTCAGGCATTTCTAGGCAAGATTGCTTATTATCACAAATTCATTCCATCCGTGGCAGCTGTAGCTCACCCCCTGCATCAGCTGTTATGCAAAAACGTCCCTTTCTGTTGGTCCAATGAGTGTGAGCAGGCTTTTGTCTGCCTGAAGGCTCATTTGCAGTTGGCGCCTTGTCTTGCCACATTCCGTCCGGGTCAGCACTTGGTTCTGGTGACTGACACGTCACAGTATGGCCTAGGGTCTGTTCTCGCCAATCGGTATGAGGATGGGTCGGGACGACCCATCGCCTATGCTTCCAAGACCCTCAACGATGCGCAACGGCGTTACTCTCAAATCGAAAAGGAGGCGCTCGCTATCATTTATGCTCTAAAAAAGTTTCACCTCATCACCGACCGACCACAAGCTGCTGGTCTTTCTGTTCAACCCATCGGCGTCGCTTCCAGATAAGGCAGCTCACCGCCTGCAACGTTGGGCCTTATACTTGTCTCGTTTTCACTAAGAGATTCACTATCGCCCCACGGCCCAGCACTCCATTGCTGACGCATTGTCGCGATTGCCAATGGGCCCCGACCCTGTTTTCGATCGTGATGAACCACTCTGTTTCCACATTGATGAGGAAGAACATCGTGCGGTTGAGGGTTTTGCACTTACATGTTCGCAGGTCACGTCGGCTACTGCGCGGGACCCGGTCCTGCGCCAGGTGATCGGTTTTGTTCAACGGGGTTGGCCGGACAGGACCAAGGGCTGGGCATCGGATTCCCTTCGCAACTACCATGCCTTGCGCCTTCGTCTGTCTGTTCATGATGGTGTTGTTCTTCTGGCCACGGATGGCGCATCTCCACAGGTCGTGGTGCCAGCCTCTCTTCGCAAAGGTGTTCTCAAACTGTTGCATGAAGGCCATTGGGGTATTCCTCGGACTAAGTCCCTGGCCCGCAGGCACATTTATTGGCCCGGTATTGATTCGGACATTGCCCACACGGTTGCTGCATGTAGTCAGTGTGCTGAACAACTGGCTGCACCTCGTACAATGCCCTCTCAGTGGCCTGATCCGGCGCAGCCATGGGAACGGGTGCACGCTGACTTTGCCGGCCCCTTCCTCAGTACTTATTGGCTACTGTTGATTGACGCCTTCTGGAAGTTTCCGTTTGTTGTTCGATGTCCGTCGCCCACCACTGCGGCGACGACACTGGCTTTGTCCAAAATCTTTGCGCTAGAAGGTCTTCCATCCACGATCGTCACGGACAATGGCCCTCAGTTCTCTTCGCAGGCCTTCCGTGATTTTTGTACTGGACAAGGTATTCATCATGTTACAGCACCACCCTTCCATCCGCAATCAAATGGGGAGGTCGAGCGCCTTGTCCGCACTTTCAAAAGCCAGATGAAAAAATTCTTTAGAAATTGCAGCAGAGTGTCATTCATGGAAAAATCACTGAGTTCTTATCGCTTCACGCTTCTGGGTGATTGCAGCCCTGCTGAACTCTTGCATGGCCGCCAACCGCGCACTCTACTGCACCTGCTTCACCCTGTCAGGCCTTGTGCTGTATCCCCTAGTGTGGGAAAATTCTCAGTGGGCACCGACATGTGGGCACGAGGGTATGGATCTCGCCCTAAATGGATTCCAGGG